>NW_008705587.1:78064-115862 GCF_000186865.1 Aureococcus anophagefferens
GCTCCGCGGCCCGGGAGCGCCGCGTCGGCGTCGACCGAGCCCCGGAAGAGGTCCCGCCGCGCCGCGTCCGTGCGCAGGGAGAACCCGGCGCCGACGGCGCGGTGGTCGCTGCCCTCGACGGCGTCGAGGGACGCGTAGGAGACGCAGTCGAGGTCGTCGCGCCGCAGCGGCGCGCTGTGCGCGACGACGCGGTCCGTCCACGACGGCGGCCGGAGCCCCGCGCGCGCCGCCGCGGCGGAGATCGTGAGCTTCGGGTTCTCCGCGAGCCGCTGCTCCGCCGCGCGGCTCGCCGCGACGTCGCTCGGCTCGCCGCCGCCGCGCGGCCGCTTCTTCTCCTTGACGAGCGAGAAGAGGTCCGCGCGCGCCGCGGCGAGCAACGGCGCGTGCGCGTAGCCCTCGGACGCGGCGGCGCGCGCGCCGGCGACGTAGCGGTACGTCGGCGGGAAGTCGATGGGCGGCTCGGAAAAGCCGGCGAAGACGCGGCCCGCGGCCCGCTCCCGCCGCAGCTCGTCGTCGGCGAGCGCGTCGTCCCATAACGCGCGCGCGTCCTCCAAATCGACGTCCGTCGCCGAGTCCGGGTCGTCGTGCGCGTCCGCGTCCGCGGCGCAGGCGCGGGCGACCTTGTCGAGCGTGTCGCGCGGCCGCGCCGTCGGCGCGCGGTAGTTCAGGTCTCCGAGGAAGAACGTGTGCGTCGCGGCGCCCAGGTGCGCGTCGCACGTCGCCGCGGGCCCGCGCACGCCGAGGCCCTCGGCGGCCCGCGCGAGGGCGTCGCGCACCGCCGCGTGCCGCTTCTTCAGCTTCGCGCCGGCCTTGCCGTCCGCTGGGAGGTGGCAGCCGACGAAGAGCAGCGTCGCGTCGTGGAACGTCACGAGGGCCGCGACGGCGCCCTTGTTCGGGAGGCCCGCCGCGCCCTGGGGGATGAGCGCGACGCCGTCGGCGGCGGACTCCGCCGCGACGGCCGGCGCCTCCCGGGGCTTCTCCGGCTTCGCGGCGGCGCCGGGCATCGCGATCGTCGGCGCCGCCTCCGGCGGCGCGGCCGCGGGCGGCGCGCCGTCGACGACCGGCGCCGGCGCCGCGCCGCCGCCGACGCGCGCGGCGCCGCGCCGCACGTCCGACGCCTTGGCGAAGACGGCCAGGCCGATGAACCCGTGGAAGCCGACGCCCGTGAGCGCGGAGCCGATGGCGCCCTTGCCGACGCACTCGTAGGCTTCGCCGCCGTCGCAGAGCACGCGCCGCGACCGCGCGACGAGCTCGGCCCAGCAGAGGCACTCCTGGACCGCCAGCGCGTAGACGTCGTAGCCCCGGGGCAGCAGCGCCCGGAGCCTCTCCGCGACCTCGGCGTCGTCGCGCGCGCCCAGAAGCGCGGCGACGGTCGGCGCCTCCGCGCAGTTCGCCGTCGCGCACCAGACCTTCTTCTCCTCGTCCTCGAGACCCTCGTCCGCGAAGGACTCCAGGGAGGACTCCAGGGACGCCGGCGCGCCGCGCTCGGAGAAGCGCGGCTCCTCCGGCGGCGGCGGCTCCGACGCCCGGGGCGTCTCCCGGAGCTCGAGGCCCTTCGCGGAGCCGCGCCGCTCCGCGCGGTCGCCCACCTTGGGCACGCAGCAGAGCCGGTCCCAGAGGCCGTCGGACGTCGCCGTGAGCATCGCGAAGCAGAACCCGCCCAGCGGCGTCAGCGCGGACCGCGCCTGGGCAGCAAAAGGGTGATTCAACGTCGCTTAAAAAGGAGTGTTCCGCGCGCGAGCGTTCCAAAAAAAGCATCCACGCTTCGAGACCGTTCCGAGAGATGATCGCCCGTCCAAAAATTAGCCGAAACGAGTGGAAAACGGCCGAGATATGAGCCTTTGAAGTTGGGGAATTTCGCTCTCTTTTGCTGCCCTGGACCGCGCGAGCGCGAGCAGTTTCGCGCGCGCGTCCGCCGGCCGCGGCCCGAGCGCGAGCGCGGACGCGGCGACCTCGGGCCCCCAGCAGAGCGCGAAGGCGAGGACGTGGGCCCGCGCGCGGCGCCGCACGCGCCGCGCGCCCGACGACGGCGACCGACCGAGCGCGCGCTCGACGCGCGAGTGGACCCAGAACGCGTACAGGAACGCGAGGACGACCCAGAGGCCGAAGCCCAGCGCGTGGGCCTCGTTCTCCGCGTCGCCGCCGATCCAGCACCAGGCCAGGTGCGCCTGGGGGCCGAAGGACCCCAGCGCGAGCGCCGCGGCGGACGCGGCGACGGCCGCGCCGGAGCCGAGCGTCGCGTAGCGCCGGAACCGCCGCTGGATGCCGCTCGACGGCTCGCCGAAGACCACGAGGCGGAGCACGGCGCGCTGGAGCCCGACGCCGTGGGCGACGACGGCGCCGAGGGACGCGAGCTGGAAGAGCGCGGCCTGGGCCTCGCAGCCGCCGTTCGAGGATTCCGCCGCGGAGCGGCCGACGACGACGGCGGCGGCCTGGAGCTGGTAGAAGCACAGCACGAGCGCCTGGAAGAGCTCGACGACGGAGCAGCTCCGATTGAGGGAGGCGTGCGCGGACGCGACCGTCGCGCGGGGGCAAAAGTTCTTCAGAGGCACGACGACGGTCCACCAGGGGCAGACGCCCTTGCGCGCCCAGAAGCCGGCGAGCGCCCAGCTCGTCGTTATCAGGGACAGCGACCCGCTGCAGCGCGACAGGAGCGCGCAGGTGATCATGTTTCGTTTAGCTCATTCCGGCTCCATCGCATGGTCGAGGGGTGAAATTAGGCTGCACCATTCCTTCAGCTCAAGTCGGCTCTGAGAAGCCCGGCCGTCACGCTCACTCCCAGCGGCTTCTCCCGACGTTCAGCACGCGCGCCGGAGCTCCCGCGAGTGTCCCGACACTCGTACGGTCCCCCGAAGACCGCGCATCACCTAGCCGAAATACCCCGCGGCCCCGTTTCACAACCACAGCGCTCTGACGAGGGCCCGGATATCCCGAAGCGCTCGCATTCAAGATGGCGCAGGCCAAGGCCGAGGACGTGATCGTGACCGGCACCTACGTGACACTCTCCCCGGAGACGGCGGCGCTGCCCCTCGCGGAGATGCCCGTCGCGGAGCCGGCGACCGTCGCGACGGCGGACGTCGTCGTCGACGACGGCGACGCGGCGCTCGCCGCGCGGCTCCAGGCCGAGGAGGACCTGCTCGCGGCGGGCGCGCCGGCGCCGCCGGCGATCCGCACGCGCTTCGTCGAGAGCCACTACTACGGTCCGGCTTCTTTCCTGAGCTCGCTGATGCTGTTCTGCATCTTCCCGCCGTGCGCGATCGTCCCCTGCATCGCGCCCTGCGACACGCACGCCTACGCCATCGTCGCCGACGACGCCGAGCCCGCGGTCTTCGCGCGCCGGCGCCGCGCGCGCCACCTCTTCGTCCGCGTGCCATCGGGCACGCGGCCGGGCGACGTCGTCCAGACCACGGCGCCGGACGGCCGCGTCGTCTCCGCGCGCGTGCCCCTCCGCACGGGGCCCGGCGACATGCTCCGCATCGACTTCTAGGGACGGCGGACGCTGAGCCCCCTCCCCCCTTGTTTTAATGGCCCCGTTCTCTTAGCAGAGGGATCGTGAGAGGTGTTGAGATGGGGACGCGGTCACCGGTAGGTTCATTCAAGATCGGTGATGCGCATCGCGCCGTATAAACGACGGGCCCTCCCGTCTACGGCCACGTCCGGAAGCCCCCCAGACCTCGGACGTCGTACGCGAGACCGAACGAGGAGGAGAGGACGCACGTAGCCCCTCCCAGGCCAATGTTGAATGATTGTTGAGGCTCGCCGAGCCGGCTCTCCAAACATTGGCGCCAACGGGAGCGCGTTTTGATCTCGACCGCGGCGGTGGCAAAAGACAACGTAGTAGACCCACGCAAGCCGCTACGCGACGCCACGATACGATGGCCACGGCGTCGTCGTCGTCGACGAGTGCCGACGCGACGACCACCGCGGACGCCGACGTCGTGTCGCGCCTGCGCCTGAGCTACGCGCCGCAGACGACGCGCCACCGCGAGCGCGAGTACGGCACGATCCTCGAGTTCTTCGAGGCGCGGCTGGCGACGACGTCCGGCGGGAGCCTCTACGTCTGCGGCGCGCCGGGCACGGGCAAGACGCTCCACGTGGAGCGCGCGCGCGACGCCGCGGTCGGCGAGTCGAAGCGCGCCGTCGTCGTGAGCCTCCGGGGCACGGCCTTCGGGTCCGGCGACGCCTTCGCGCGCGCCGTCGGCGCCGGCGCCTGCCCGAAGCTCTCCTGGAGCGGCCTCGGCGCCAAGGAGGCGCTCGCGCGGCTCGCGGAGCGCTGCGGCGCGCCGAGGGCCGGCGAGAAGCGGAAGCGCGACGACAAGGTCGTCAAGATCGTCGTCGTCGACGAGATCGACTCCCTCGTCGCCGTCGCCGGCGACGCCCTGCGGCGCGTCTTCCGCATCGCGTCGGCGCCCGGGAGCCGCCTCGCGCTCGTCGGCGTCGCGAACGCGGCGGACGTGCCGCGGCGCGCGTTCTTCGGCGACGACGCCGCGTACGCGGAGGACGGCGACCGCGTCGTCACCGTCGTCTTCCGGCCCTACGGCCACGCCCAGCTCGTCGACATCGTCGCCCAGCGCGCGGGCGAAAACGTCTTTGCGCGGCCCGCGCTCGAGTTCTGCGCGCGGAAAGTCGCGGCGACGACCGGCGACGCGCGGCGCGCGCTCGACGTCTGCCGCCGCGCGCTGGCCATCCGCGACGCCGACGGCGCCGGCGCGCCCGTGACCCTCGCCCAGGCCGCGCGCGCGGTCCGCGAGACGCTCGGCGGCGCCGCCGCCGGGCCGCTGTCCGCGGTGCCGACGCTGCCGCACCACGCGCACGTCGCGCTCCACGCGGCGCTGGGCCTCGCCGCGAGCGCCGACGACAAGGCCTTCTCCAAGGCGGGGCTCCGCGCGGCCTACGCGCGCGCGTGCCCCAACGTCGCCGGCGGCCTCGACGTCGCCGCCGCCGCGGACGACTCGCTCGGCCTGCTCGTCGCCGCGGGCCTCGTCGGCGACGCGCCGGACAAGCGGCCGAAGAAGGCCAAGCTCCGCAACCCGGGCCAGGCCAAGCTCCGCGTCCTCGTCGACGTCGACGACGCGCGGCGCGCGCTCCAGGCGTCCGCGCGGACGTCCGCGCTCGCGACGCGCGCCGCCTAGGCGCCCGCTCGTGAGAAAACCCCCTTCGCTTCGGACTCTTAGGCCTCCACGCCGAGGCGCTTGAAGTACGCGTCCTCGTTGGGCGGCCGGCCGAGGAAGTTGGCGATCATCGTCGCGCCGGGCTCCGCGGCGCCCGGCGCGAGCACGAGATCCCGGAGCCGCCGGCCCTCGGCCGCGTCGAGCGCGTCGCCGAAGCGCGCGTAGGCGTCGACGGCGTAGATCTCGGACCACAGATAGCCGTAGTAGGCGCAGTCGTAGCCGATGGCCATGTGGTACCAGCTGCTCGCGAAGTGCGTGCCGTCGATCTCCTCGAGGTTCGAGTACTCCCGCACGAGGGGCCCGTAGAGCTTGACGACGTCCACGGCCCCCGCCGACGAGTGCATGGCCATGTCGTAGGCGCACATGGACAGGTAGCGCGCGTTGCCGACGCCCGCGAGCAGGTGGCGGCTCTCCGCGAGCGCGGCGACGACGTCCGCGGGAATCTCGGACCCGTCGGCCGCGCGCGTCGCGAGCTTGGCGAGCATGGGCGCCGCGTAGACCCACTGCTGGCAGAGCATGGACGGCACCTCGAGAAAGTCCATCTCGACGCCGCCGGGCCAGGGCACCATGGGCCAGGCCCAGCTCAGGATCGCGGGCTTCGCGTCGCCCGCCAACGCGTGGAAGACGTGGCCGAGCTCGTGGAGCAGCGTCTCGACCTCGCGGAAGCGCATGAAGCCCGCGGCGTCGCCCATGTTGCCCAGCACGGCGCACGCGTTGGGGGACTCGCCCGCGGCGGGCCGGAGCGGCACGACCATCTGGTGGCCGAACTTGCCCGGCCGCGACTTCAGGTCCAAGGCGACGTGGCCCAGGACCTTGGCGCCGTCGCGGATCGCGTACAAGTCCACGTCCTCGTGCCACAAGCGCGCGTCGGCGAGCGGGCCGTCGACGGAGAAGCCCAGCACGTCCTCGCCGAGCGCCCGGATCGCCGCGGGCACGACCCGGTCCATCGGGAAGAAGGGCTTCAGCGATTCCTCGTCGATGCCGAGGTCCGCCTTGATCTGGCGGCTGTAGTAGGCCACGTCCCAGGCGTCGACGCGCGCCGCGCCCGGGTGCTCGAGCCGCTTCTTCTCGAGCAGCCGCGCGAGGTCCCGGTCCCGGAGCGGCCGCAGCTTCGACGCGACGCGGTCGAGGAAGCCGTTCACGGTCGCCGGCGTCGCCGCCATTTTGGAAGATAGGGCCGCGGCCGCGTGGTTCTCCGCGCCGAGGAGCCGCGCGAGGCGCGCCCGGAGCTCGACGATGCGGTTCAGGCGCGCGACGTTCTCCGGGCACTTGGACTGGCCCGCGGCCATGGCGCGCTTCCGCGTCGCCGGCGAGGCGCAGCTCTGGAGCACGGGCGTCAGCGTCGGCGCCTTCAGGGACACGTCGCGCGTCGCGCCGCCGTCGCGGCTCGGTAAAGCCGCGATCGCCGCGGGCGACAGCCCCGCCAGCTCGGCCTCGGCGAACGTGACGTAGCTCGCGTCGACGTTGATGGCCTGCTCGAAGGCCGCGCAGAGCTGGCCGAGCTCCGCGCGGACCGCGGCGACGTCGCTCCGCGCGGCCGCGTCGTCCAGGCCCAGCCCGTTGGCTTCGAAGAGCGCGACGTGGCGCCGGAGCGCCTCGGCCCGCCGCGCGTCGCCGGGGGCCTGCGCCCGCAGCGCCGCGTAGACGCCCGCGTCGCCGTGCGCGCGCTGGAACGCGTCGATGAGAGCGCGCTTCGCCGCGGCGCCCGCGTCGCGCGCGGCGTCGTCGGTCGCGACGAGCGCGGGCAGGCAGACCTCCGCGGACGCGGCGGCGACGGCGTCCGTCGCGCCGATCCAGTCCGCGCCCGCGTCGCCCGACGCGCCCGACGCGATGCGCGCGACGGCGGCGTCGAGGCCCGCGACGAGCGCCGCGGACTTGGCGGCGATCTCCGACGCCGACGCCTCGAAGTTGAGCTTGAGGTGCGGGCAGGCCAGCGACGCGCGCGCGCTCAACGCCGACATGGGGCGCGCGAGGCCGAGCAGCAAGGCGAGCCTGGCGCGCATGCAACGAGGCGAGTCGTGGATCCCCCGCGCGCCGGCACCAATGCAGCAGCTATTGCCACTCGGTTTTTGCGACCTTTTTTAGCCTGTGCAAGTTCGCATTGATGCCGCGGCATTGAAGGTGGCGGCAATGACATGGGTTGAGACACCCCTGTTGTGAGTGGCATATGGCAGCCTTGAGCAGCCCCAACGCGGACACCTGGATCTCGCTCTTCACGGTGGGCGGCGTCGAGGGGCTGCCCGTGGAGACTATCCAACGTGCCCTCGTGCGCCAGGGCGTCGAGCTCGATTCGCCCAAGGGCGAGGTGATCCCCAAGGGGACGCGCATCTTCGCCTACGCCGCCGCCGAGTCGTCGACGCGCGTCGAGCGCGTGCTCGTGCGCGGCCAGGGCCCGACGGGCATCCACGGCTGGGTGAGCAGCAAGTTCCTCCCGCCCGCGCCTTCGGCCGCGGCCGCGCGCAAGGTCTTCGACGACAAGACTTTAGCCGCCGCCGTGCGCGTCGTGCCGCCCCTCGAGCCGCTGGCGCTCGAGGAACGGGCGACGCCCGGCGGCCTCGCCTACAGCTTCGGGCGCGCGGGCCGCAGCGCCAGGGACGCCAAGGCGCCGGCGCCGTTGGTCGTGTTCGCGCACGGCGCGGGATTCAACCGCGGCACGTGGCTGCCCGCGCTCCGCGAGCTCCACGCGAGGCTCTGGGACAATTCCGTCGTCTACGACGTCCTCGCCCTGGACTGGACGGCGCACGGGCGGTCGCGCGGGCTCGACGGCGACGGACCGCCGAGCGCGGGCCGCTACGTCTGGCGCGACGTCTTCCCGCGGGACGTCGCGGAGCTGCTGGAAGCGGAGGGCGGCGCGCGGCCCGTCTACGGCGTCGGCCACTCCATGGGCGGCGCGGGGCTGGTACTGGCGGAGCTCGAGAAACCGGGCACGTTCCGGGGGCTCCTCCTCGTGGACCCCATCGTCGCGCGGCCGCCGCCGGAGGTCGACGACGACCCGGCGCCCGAGTCCATGCCCAACGTCGCCATGGCCTGCGCGCGGCGGTCCAAATTCGACGACTGCGACTCCAAGGCCGACGTCGCCGCCTATTTCCGCACCGTCGGCTGCGTGGGGTGGCGGGACGCGGCCGTCGAGGCCTACGTGGACTACGGCGTGGACGACGACATGGCGCTGACCTGCGCGGGCAAGGCCGAGGCGTCGGTCTACCTCGCCGTCGCGCGGGGCCTCGCGGACGCGTTCCCGCGGCTCGGCGAGCTCTCGTGTCCGGTCCACGTCGCGACGGGCGGCAAGTCGCGCGCGCTCGCGCACCTGGACCATTTGCCGGACACGATGGAGGAGATCCTGCGCCCCGTCGCCGCGGCGTGCGCGCACCCGCTCCGGGGCGCGCTCGCGCTGCCCGGCGACGTCGACGCGGCGTTTTCCCTCGCGGGCCGCGGCGCCTACCTCGTCGTCGCCAAGGACGTCGGCCACGACGTCATGATGGAGGTGCCGGCCTGGACCGCGGCGCTCGTCGCCGCGTCCCTCGACGAGCTCGCCGAGCGGCGCTGGGGCTAATCACGTTACGCGAAGAGGCCCCTCGCGCTCTGCACCGTGCCGACGACGCCGGAGACGACGCCGAAGACGACGTTCGCGCAGGAGAGCGCCTTTTCGCCGCGCGGCGCGCCGGGCACGCAGCGGAAGAACATGAGGTGGGGCAAAACGTAGATCGTCGCGGCGTTGGACACGGAGCCCGTCAGCGCCAGAAAATCGCCGAAGCGGGGCACGGCCGCGCCGGCGACGGCGCAGGCGACGACGGTGGCGACGCGGCCCGCGAGGACGCGGTTCCGCGGCAGGCTCGCGCGCGCGTCGCGGCCCGACCGGCGCGCGCACCAGCCCTCGGCCGTCTCGAAGGCGAGGAAGAAGACGATGACGCTCGTCGGCACGAGCTGCAGCACGTAGGCCATGACCGCGACGGCGTCGAGGGGGTTCTCCGAGAAGGAGAGCGCGAGCTCGCTGCTCACGTCCGCGTAGAGCGCGGCGCCGGACAGCCCCACGGCCATGTAGAAGACCGTGAAGGCGACCAACGTCTTCGCCACCACGGCCCGAAACGCGCGCCGCCCCGCGCGGCTCATGTCCCTGCGCGCGGACGGCGCGAGCGCGACGATGCCCTCGTTGCAGAAGACGGCGATGCCCGCGGCCACGGGCAGATTCGCCGCGGCCTCCGCGGGCGTCGGCGCGTCGCGCCGGAGCGCCGCGGCGACGGCCGCGAGCGACCCGAAGCGGCGGCCGCACCTGCCGACGACGAGGCCGCTGAAGAGCACGCCCAGGCCCAGGCCCGCGGCGTTGCACCACCTGAGCGAGTCGAGCCGGTCGCCGAGGAAGAGCGCGCCGGGCAGCGCGCAGCCGCCGAGCGCCGCGGCCCAGGCCCAGCGCGGCCCGCCGGCGAAGCGCGCGCCGTTGTCGGCGACGAAGGTCGCGTACGCGACGCACGACGACACGCTGCAGAGCCAGATGAGCGCGCAGGCCAGCGTCTCGTAGCGCGGGCCGAGCGCGCCGCGGCAGACGGACGTGTACGTCGCGTCCCTGCCGCGTTTCTCGGCCGGCAGGAGCGCGGCGTCGGGCGCGCCGTCGTCGCCGTCGCCGTCGAGCGCGTCCTCGGCGCGCAGGAGGCGGTCGACGCCGAGGTAGGTGATGAGCATGGTGAACACGAAGAAGGCGACGCCGCAGGGGGCGCCGAGCAGCGAGATGTAGTACGCCATGGCCATCATGCCGATGCCCCAATTGATTTTCAGCAGCGCGAGGCCGCACTCGAGCTGCTCCCAGCGCGCGCCCATCGCCGTGCGCTGAGTGTCACGCGTTGCGCGTTGCGAGGACGCAATAAGGGGCAGCCTCAAGCATTCATATGAGAAGCCGCAAGCAGCCTAGCAGCCCGATCGTGGGAATTGCCAACCTTTCAGCGAAGTTTGCCACAAAGTTGCCACAGCGGTTCGCGCATAGACGCTGCCAAAATGGGCAACAAGGACACGGCGCGGCCGTCCGGGGGTTCGAGCGGCAATCTCCTCGTCGTCGTCGCCGTCGTCGTGCTCGGCGCCATGACGCTGTCGTCCTACGCCGGCGGCGACGACGCGCCGTCCTTGGAGGCCGAGGCGAAGGCGCGGCAGCAGCTCGCGGAGGTCGCCAAGCTGAACATGGAGCTCGCGGGCGTCGAGGCGTCGCGGGACGCGGCGCTCGCGTCGCGCGACGAGGCGCTCCTGCTCGCGTCGACGCCCGCCGCCGCGCCGCCGGCCGCGGCCGCGCCGCCGCCGGCCGCGGCCGCGCCGCCGCCGCGGCCGCCGGCCGCCGCGCCGCCGCCGCCGCCGCCGAGGAGGCCGACGGACGCGCCGCCGGCGAGCGGCTACGGCGGCTACACGTTCTGGAGCAGCGACTTCCACATCTCGCCCATCGCGGACCTCAAGGACATCTTCAACCCCATGGGCATGACGATCATCGACGAGTCGCTCAGCGGCCACTGCCACCTGAAGAAGACCTGCAGCAAGGACCTCAAGGTCATCACGAAGCAGAACGGCATCGACCTCGGCCGCTGCCCGAACAAGCTCCGACGACAGTTCTTCGAGACCTACAAGCGCGACGGCCGGCTCCGGGGCGTCGACGCGTTCCTCTGCCACCACGCGGCGGGCCTCTGCGAGGTCTTCATGCCCTTCAACGCGTCCCTCGTCGTCGTCGCGAGCACGCGCTACGAGATCGGGCGCCACGACGCGGGCCGGTGGCGCGCGTGGAACGAGAATCTGAAGGCCATCGCGGCGCACCCGCGGAACGTCGTCGCGGCGAACAATCGCTACGACGCGGAGTACGTCAAGTACTTCACGGGCCTCAAGGACGTGCCCGTGCTGCCCAACTACTGCGGCTACACGGGCGCGACCTACGCGCCCGCGCGGCACCAGATATTGGTGGGACCCGGGCGCGGCGTGTCGAACGAGCTCTTCGGCATGCTGCGAAAGGCCGCGGACCGGCGCAGGGGCGCCTGCAAAACCAGCGCCGCGAACACGGCGCTCTGCGGCGGCGGCGGGTCCTTCGACTTCCGCCGCATCCGCGACCTCTACCCCCACTTCGAATACTCGGACCTCGCGGCGCACCCCGCCGTCGTGCTCATCCCGTACCAGGTGTCGATCATGTCCATCTTCGAGTACTACCGCATGGGCATCCCCATGTTCGCGCCCCACCCCACTCTCATGGCCAAGTGGCAGCTCAAGTACCGGGTCATGAGCGAGCGGACCTGGGACCTCGTCCGCCACAAGGGCCGGCCGTCGAAGCGGTCCGCGCTGCCCCAGGCTCCGGGCGGGACCTACCCGCACGACCCCAACGACGAGTTCGACGAGGACGCCATCGCCTGGTGGATCAAGTTCGCCGACTTCTACGAGTGGCCCCACATCGAGACCTTCGACTCCTTCGACGACCTCCTCGACAAGCTCGCGAGCCCGGATTTGGATTTGGCGCGCGCGTCGCGGAACGTCCGGGCCTACAACAAGCAGATGGTCGACGACCTCGCGACGACGTGGCAGGGCCTCTTCCACAAGATGTTCCACGGCCTCAAGCCCGCGCGGGACGCGCCGAAGGACCAGCTCCTGGACTACGACGCGGCCATGCTCGCCAAGTACGGCGCGGCGCCGTCCGGCTGCGTCGGCGACGCCCACGGCCAGCGGCCCTCGGACTGGCTCGCGCTCTAAATTTTGCGATTTTTATGAGTGAGGCGGCGCGGTTTATGTACGACCCCCGGCAAGGGTGAGAAGGGCTGTCACTGGCAAGATTCGAAGCTTCCTTGAGCCAACGTGAGTGCAGTGCGCGCGATGGTGATGCCGAGGCTGCCCGCGGCGGTTTAGAGCACCGATGGCGCCGTGGCCCACGTGCGAGACGGGCCCGCTCGAGGCGTCGGACGCCGACTGCTTCGCGCTGTCGAGCGCGCGCGTCGTCCTGCCCTGCGACGCCGAGTGCCTCTTCGAGGTGGTGCCGGCGACGGTCGTCGTCGTGCGCGGCGTCATCGCGGCGGTCTTCCGGCCCGGGGACGCCGTGGCGCTGCCCCCGGGCTGCGAGGTGCGCGACTGCGGCGCCCACGTCGTCTTCCCCGGCGTCGTCGACGCGGGCGCGCGCTTCGGCGAGTGCGCCGGCGCGGGCCCGCGGTCGGCGAGCGACTGCTGGGAGGGCTTCGAGCGCGGCACGCGCGCGGCGGCGGCGGGCGGCATCACCTGCACCGTCGACCTGGCGTCCCAGGACGCGCCGCTCGGCGCGGCCAACGACCTCCGGGAGCGGCGGCGGCTCTGCGAGGCCGCCGGATGCGCACGCGGACGTCGCGCTCGCGGGCCGCGTCGAGAGCGGCGGCGGCGACGTCGGCGAGGCGGCGCGGGCTCTGGCGGCGGCGGGCGCCGTCGCCGTCGCCGCGCACCTCACGCCCGCGTCGCGGAGCTGCCGGAAGACGACCGCGCCGGACCTCGCGCGGCTCCTCGCGGCGTTCCCCGGCGGCGGCGGCGGCGACCCGTTGCCCCTCCTGCTCAACGCCGTCCAGCTCACGACGGAGGAGCTCGAGGCGTCGTCGCCGTTCCGGCTGCTGGCCCCGGGGACGCGCGAGGACGCGCAGTCGCCGCTCATGCTGCTGCCGTTCTGCCAGGTAGACGACGACGACGACGGCGGCGGCCCCGCGGCCGCGGCGGACGCGGCGCCGCCGCCCGACGACGACGACTGGGCGGCGCCGCGCGGGCCCGCGGCCGCGACGTTGCGGGCCGGCGCGGCGAAGGACCGGTCGCCGGACACGCCCGCGACGCCCGGCGGCTGGACGCGGCCGTCGCGGCCGCCGCCCGTGGCCGTCGCGCGCCTCGGCGGTGCCGCGGCGAGCCCCGCGGAGAGCCACTGCAGCACGCCGACGCGGCGCGCGGCGCCGCCGTCGGAGTTCTTCCGGTCGCCGAAGAACGAATCCGAGGGCCGGTCGAGCCAGACGATCTGGGAGGTGCGGCCCTTCTCCGAGGAGGTCGAGCTCGAGCGGCCGCCGCCGCTGCCGCCCTGCGGGTCGCCGAAAGAGCGGAGCCCGCGGCCCTTCGGGAGCCCCGGCGAGCGGAGCCCGCGGAGCGGCTACGACTCGCCGCCGCGGTCCCAGAAGCGCGACCGGAGCGACCCCTTCGGGGAGAAGGAGGAGGGCACGTGGGTCAAGAACCTGCTCCAGGCCGAGCTCGAGTCCTACCAGATGTCCGGGTCGGCGACGACGTCCGAGCCGGCCAGCGGCCCGTCGACGGCGCGGTCGCCGCGCGGCGGCGCGTCGCTGCTGGACCAGGTGCTCGGGTTCATGCCCCGGAGCTCGTCGTTCTTCGGCGACGCCTTCGGCGAGACGAGCTCGCCGCCCAAGGCCCCGGCGGAGCCGCCGACGCCCCAGTCGCCGGGCGCCGCCGCCTGGCGGAGGCCGTCGCTCGTCGTCGAGACGCGGGGGCTCCGGGGCCTGCGCGCCTCCGCGGACCAGCGGCCCGACTCCGCGCCGCCGGGGCGCGCGCTCGTCGTGGAGACGCAGGGGCTCAAAGGAATGCGCGCCTCCGCGGACCCGCGGCCCGACTCCGCGCCGCCGGGACGCGGGCGCCCCTCGCCCGACTCGGAGAAGCGCGAGGTCGCGCTCGAGGTCGAGACGGCGCCCACGGTCTTCTCGCGGGCGACGTGCCCGGATCTACGGCGGGGCAACTCGCCCGCGCGCATCGAGGCGGGCGTCGTGTCGCGGCGCCACCGGCCCTCGGTCGACAGCCCGCCGCGGCGCCGGAGCCCGCGCGACGACCCCGAGGGCTGGTCGAGCACGCCGCCGGGGTCCGCGGACGCGGCGTCGCGGGCGACCTTCTCCCAGGGCGAGCGGCGGTCGTCGCCGCCCGACGGCGGGCCGACGTCGCCGCGGCTGCGGCGGGTCAAGGCGCTCGCGGCCGGCGAGCGCCGCTCCGGCGCGGGGTCGC
Organism: Aureococcus anophagefferens; assembly: GCF_000186865.1. Taxonomy (NCBI): domain Eukaryota; class Pelagophyceae; order Pelagomonadales; family Pelagomonadaceae; genus Aureococcus; species Aureococcus anophagefferens. The sequence continues at coordinate 92,182 of NW_008705587.1, forward strand.
CGCTGATCCCGCTGAGCTCCCTGGGCAATCTCGTGGCGGAGCACGGCCGCACGGCGACGCCCGTGCTCGAGCCCGACGCGTCCCTGCGGCCCGCGCCGGGCGGCCGGAGCCCGCCGCAGGTCGCGGCGCCGCCGCCGCCGCCGCCCGACGGGCGCCGCATGTCCTTTCTGGACCTCGACGCGCGCCGGGCGTCGCCGCCCGAGGCGCCGCTCCGCAAGCCGAACCCGCGGCGGCCGCCGGCGATCAAGATCTTCAAGGAGAACGACCGCCACACGCGGCGCGCGATCCGCAAGGAGTACAGCCTCTACTGCGACGGCCACCCGTCGGCCGCGGGCGCCATCGGCCTCGAGGCAGCGCTCGACGCCGCCGCGTCCCTCGACGACGGCGGCGGCGCGTCGGCCTGCGGCCTGAGCCTCCACGTCGCCAAGGTGTCGACGCTGCAGACCGCGCGCGTGCTCCACGACGCGCAGGCGCACGAGGACGCGTGCGCCGCGGCGGGCAACCGGCGCCTCTTCGGCGACCTCTCCGGGTCCGTGGCCCTCTACCACCTCACGCACTGCGAGGAGGCCGTGCCCCACGGGGCCACGGTGCACAAGGTGAGCCCGCCGATCCGCCACGAGGCGCACCGCCGCGCGCTCTGGTCCGCGCTCCAGAACGGCACCGTCGCCGTGGTCACGTCGGGCCACGCGCCGGGCGACCCGCGGGGCAAGCTGCGGGAGAGCGGCGACTTCCTACGGGCGGCCCACGGCACGCTCGCGGGGGCCAACGAGCTGCTGCTGCCCGTGCTCTGGTCCGCGGCGCGGACGAACGGCTACGGCCTGGGCGCGCTCGCGGTCTGGCTGAGCTTCGGGCCGGCGAAGCTGCTGAACCTCGCGGCGGACCGGGGCCTCATCGACGTCGGCTTCCGGGCGGACTTTGTGATCTTCGACGCGGACCGCGACTGGACCGTCGACGCGTCGAAGCTCCAGGGCGTCGACGGCGATGTCCTCGACGGCATCCCCGAGAAGAAGCGCGAGAAGCGCCTCGCGGCCGCGTGCCTCTTCCACGGCCACGAGTGCTCGGGCAAGGTCCTCGCGACGCTGCTCCGCGGCCGCCTCACGTACCGCGAGGGGCGGTTCCGGACCGCGCCGCACGGCGAGGTCGTCGCGCGGTAATTCGCCGGGCCTTAGTCACGCGGCGAAGGACACGCGCCGCTGCGTCTCCGTGGGGCGCTCTCCGGACTCGACGGACGCGTCGTCGAGGCCGACGCTCCCGATGGCGTAGTAGGCCTCGTGCTGGATCTCGAGCGCCCACGCCTCCGACGGCCACGCGCAGTCGAGGTCCACGGGCACGACCGACGCGTTCGCGACGCCGCCGTCGGCCAGGTCGACGCGCACCTCGCTCACCTTCGACACCGCGTTCATCATGAGGTAGGCCGGGCACGTCGCGCAGAAGGTCACGAGGACGACGGTTTCGCCGTACCAGTTCTCGCGCGCCTTCACGTCCTCGACGTCGTCGCCCCACGTCGTCGACAGCACGACGTCGATGCCCGGCGTCCGCGCGACGGCCGCGTCCCAGGCGTCGTCGGCGGCGAGGTCCGTGACCAGGACGACCAGATCCGGCGCCTCGGCGGCGACGAGCTCGCGCGCCGCGACGGCGAGGCACCGGTCGTAGTCGCCGTCGATGGAGTCGACCCGCGCCTCGGCGATGCCCAGGAAACCGACGCGCACGCCGCTCGTCGTCGACGCGACGGCGTAGCTCACGATCGGCGCGCCGTCGAGCGCGGGCGACGCCGCGCGATTCGACAGCACGAAGGTGCGATTCGCGACCTCGAGCCAGGCCGCGAGGGCCGCGTCGCCGTAGGAGAAGTCGTAGGCGTTCAGGAACGTCGCGGCGTAGGGCCCGTCGCGCACGAAGAGGGCCGCGTAGTCCGCCAGCACGTCCGGAAACGGCGTGCCGCCGCCGGCCCAGGAGCCGCCCGTGTCGACGAGCAGGCCGCCGCCGAGCGCGTCGCCGGCGTAGCCGTAGAGCCGCGCGAAGCCGCCGAAGGCGTCGCAGCTCGTCCAGAGCGACGCGTCGCCCTGGAGCGCGCCCGACGCCGTCGACGGCAGGAAGAGGCCCCGCCAGGCGCCGCCGAAGCCGATCGTGACGTTCTCGCTCCGCGAGGCGTACGGCAGCAGCGCGGCGCACAGCGCCGCCGCGGAGGCGCGCCATCGGCCCGACGCGCGCATCCCGGGCAGCCCGAGAAGAGCCACCCGGCTAGGTGGCGGCCATATTATTGTTAATTCTTTGCCTAGGATGCCACCTTTCCTGCATGTGCCGACCTCAAGGATCGGGGGTTTTGAGAGCTGCCTTCAGCTCTCTCGATTGCTCTCTCAGCTCTCGGGCAGCCCTGCCTCACGCTGCGTGAGGAAGGCAGCCCTGTCTCACTGCCCCTCTCCCCGATGGCGCCGTCGAGGCGCAGCAGCATGCCCGCCATCAAGCCCGCTCCGGTGTCGACGAGCCTGTCGATGAGCGCCGCCGAAGCCGCGGCCCCGACGCCGAGCCCTCCCAAGCGATCCGAGCGGCGCAAGTCCTTCCAGCAGGGCGAATCGCCCCGGAGCCGGCGGACGTCGAACAACAGCGCGGGCGAAGAATCGCCCCGGAGCCGGCGGACGTCGAACAACAGCGCGGCAGAGGAGTCGCCCCGGAGCCGGCGCGGGAGCTCCTCGGGCCGCAAGTCGAGGCGCGCGTCCTTCGACAAGGTCAAGAACGAGCACGCCGACAGCTTCGACCACTCGAGCATCGACGACCTCGCGAGCGCCGTCCTCGCGGCGCTCCAGGTCTCCCACGCCGACGGCGGGCCCGACTCGGCGCGCACGACGGCCGTGGCGGCCGCGGAGGCGGAGGCGCCGGCGGACGACGAGGCCGCCGCGACGGCGCCGCCCGCGAAGACGCCCGGCGCGGGCGTCAAAGAAAAGGCGCGGCTCTTCCTCGAGGAGCTGCTCGCGAGATCCAAGGGCTGCGAGGCCGGCGCGCTCCGCGGCGACGTCCGGGAGCTCATCCGGGCGACGACGGCGGCGTACCCGTCCGACTTCCGCGCGGGCTGGTCCGACCGCGTGTCCTTGTCGTCGAACAACTGGCGCCTCGACCCGTGCCTCCGCGCGCGCGTCGAGAGCTTCCGCTTCGCGGCGACGCGCTTCCTCGACGCCGTCGACGGCCTCGACCTCGAGGACGGCGACGCCGTCGCGCAGTTCGCGCTCGACGGCCTCGCGTCGCCGGCCGACCGCGTGGAAGTCTTGCTGCAGGACCAGCGGGACTGGCTCACGGCGCGCTGGAGCCGCGCGGCCGGCGGCGCGGCGCCGGAGCCGCGGCGCGTCCGCGATCATCTCGGGCCCGCGGGCCGCGCGTTCGAAAGCGGGACCGCGTCGGTCTTCGCAGATCCGGCGGAGTGCGCGGACTTCGACGGCGAGGGCGAGGCGGCGCGGTGGTATCGCAGCAAGAACGCGCTCTTCATCCCGCTCCTCGCCAAGGCGGGGGCCGAGGGCGCGCTCGGCGTCGTCGTCTTCTCGAACCGGCTCCACGACGACCAACAAACGCCGACGCCCGAGCTCGCGGACGAGCTCGCCATGACGGCCGAGGACGACGCGGCGCTCCGCGACGAGGTCACGTACGTCGCGCCCGGCGACGCCATGCGCACGATCTACGCGACGCCCTTCTCGTCCCGCGACGAGGCGGCCCTCGCGGGCTTCGTCGACTTTTTAGGCCTCGTCTACGCGTTCACGCAGCGGAACAACGACAAGGGCCAGCGGAGCGAGAACTCGCGCGTCGCCGCGCACAAGCGCGAGCGCCGCAAGTCGCGGGACGATATCCGCGACCGGAGCCTGTCCAAGTTCGTCGACGGCGTCGAGTGGGCGTCGACGGCGACGGAGCTCTTCGGCGCCGACGCGTTCGGCTCCCTCAAGGCCGCGCCCGCGCGCGCGCCGCCCGAGGTCGCGCGCGCCTTCGCGCGGTGGAAGGCCGCGAGCTAAGTTTTAGGACGGGTGGAAGGCCGTAGAGCTACGTTTTAGGTCGGCGTCAGCATGGCGAGCAGGTTCCGCACGGCGGCGACGACGAGGCGGCGCTGGGCCTCCGCCGCGGGCCGCGCGCGCGCGTCCGCGTCGACGGCGGCCGCCAGGAGCGCGTCAATCTCGCCCCGGAGCGCGAGGACCGCGAGCTGCGCGTGCTTCGTGGCCTTGAAGGGGAGCCAGCCGTCGAGGACGACGCGCGTGCCGTCCAGCGACTCGCGCAGCGCGCCGCCGAAGAGGAGGAGCGCGAGCGGGTGGACGACGGACGTGTCGAGGAGGTAGGGCTTCGAGGTCTTCAGGCGCGCGTTGTAGACGACGTAGGTCGTCTTCCGCTCCTTGAGCTTGCCCCCGGGCGCCAACGTCTTGAAGTTGAGCGACTGTGGGTGGCACCACCACTTGGACCGGTCCCGGCATTTGAGGTGCGGCGCGTCGCCGGCGAGGCGCGCGACGTGCGGGTAGAGCCCCGCGCACAACAAGCCTCGCAGCAGCGACGACGTCTCGTCGAGGGTCACGGCCTCTTCGTCGCCGAGCAGCCCCGCGTCCCGCAGGTGCCCCCGGAACTGGTTCCGGAGGCCCGTCAGGTCGCCCAACGCCGCCGCGTGCAGAAAGTGGTCGCGGCAAAATCCAGGAACGTCGCGCCGGTCCAGCGCGCTGCGCGCCTCGTAGGCGCCGACGACGGCCAACAAATCGCTCTCGCTGCCCCGCGCGAAGCGCCGCTTCGCCGCCGCGGCCTCCTTGCGCTTGTGGAAAGGAGCGACGAAGACGCCCTTTGGTAGCGACATGCCGGCGGCGAGCGTGAGGCACGGCTCCGCGGCGCCGAAGATCGCGCCGTAGATCAACAGCTTCGCCACGCGGCAGTCCATGGGCAGGTCCGCGACGTGGCGCCCGAGAGGCGTCAGGACCCAGGCCTCGCCGTCGTCGGCGGGCGCGGCGCCGTCGTCGTCGCCGTCGCTGTCGTCGGACGAGTCGCCCATGAGCAGGCCCTGGACCCCCGCGCCGAGCGAGAAGAGGTCGCCGTCCTGCTCCGGCGCCTCGTCGTCGTCGTCGTCGTCGCTCGCCTCGCGGACCTCCTCGGGCGGCGCCCCGCCCGCGACGGCGCCGACGGCAACCAGATCGCGCAGCGCGGCGTCGACCGACTCGGGCCGCGGCGGCTGGAGCGCCCTGGCCAGGAACGCCTTGGGCCCGCCGAAGCCGAGCCGCAGCACCTTGAGCACGACGTCCGCCAGCGGCGTGCGCAGCATCTCGGGCGCCGTGTGCGCGGGCAGCCCCTCGTCGTGGAGCTTCCGCGGGTAGAGCCGGTAGCAGGCGCCGGCGCGGACGCGGCCCGCGCGGCCCGCGCGCTGCGTCGCCGCCGCGCGGCTCGTGTAGACCTCGGCGAGGGCGCTGACGTCGGCGGCGCTCACGTAGCGCAGCTCCTTGACGCGCCCCAGGTCGACGACGCAGTCGACGTCGTCGATGGTGATCGACGTCTCGGCGACGTTCGTCGCGACGACGACCTTGCGCGCGCCCGGCGGCGGCCGCTGGAAGACCCTGTGCTGGTCGCGGCTCGTGAGGCCGCCGTGCATGGGCAGGACCCAGGCGCCGTCGCCGAGCGACCTCCGGAGCTCGCGGACGAGGTTGTCGATCTCCGCGGCGCCCGGCGCGAAGACGAGGATCGCGCCGTCGTCGTTCGTCGCCGCCGCCGCCGCCGCGGCGACGACGGCGCAGACGAAGTCGACGTCGACGGGCCCGTCGACGGCCGGCGCGAGGCCGTCGTCGCCCGCCTCGGGGATCGACGCCGGCGGTCTCGCGTGGCGGTTCGCGGCCTCGAGCGCGCGGCGCGACGCCTTGGCCGGATATTTCTTCACGAGCGCCGCGGCGGCGTCGACGTACCTGACGGCGACGTCGTGGAGCCGGCCGGGAATATCCAACACCGCCGCGCCGCCGAAGTAGTCCGCGAAGAGCGCCGCGTTCAACGTCGCGGACATGACGACGACCTTGAGGCCCGGGCACGCGGGCAGGACCCGCGTCTTCAGCACGACCAACAGAAAATCCGTGAGCACGTCGCGCTCGTGGGCCTCGTCGACGACGACGTGCGTCGCGTCGAGCGGCCCGCCGCGCTGGAGCCGCCGCAGGAGCACGCCCACGGTGCAGAACTCGAGGCGCGTGCGGCTCGAGCCGCGGCGCTCGAGGCGCACGCTGTAGCCGACGTCGCCGTCGCCGAGGCGGCACGCCTCGCCGCGCTCCGCGGCGACGCGCTCCGCGAGCGCGACGGCCGCGACGCGCCGCGGCTGCGTGACGACGACCTTGCACCGTCGACCGTCGGCGTCGGCGTCCTCGAGCAGGAGCTGGGGCACCTGCGTCGACTTGCCGCAGCCCGTCGCGCCGGCGACGACGGCGACGGGGCCCGCCGCGAGCGCCGCGCGGAGCTCGCCGCGCGCGCGGTACGCGGGCAGCTTCGCGCGCTGCTCCGCCATGGCCGCGGCGGCGGCGCCGTCGACGGCCGCGGGCGGCAGCGGCGGCCCGGCCGCGAGCTCGAAGGACGGGGGCCGGTCGTTCGGGTCCGGGGCGTCTTCGAGCGCCGCGGCGGCGCGCGACGACCCGAGCTTCACGCCCCGCCGCTTCTCCGGCGGCGGCGGCGGCGGCGGCGGCGCGGCGGACGGCAGCGCGTCGGCGACGCAGACGCGCGTACCGTTTTCGACGTGCGCGTGTCGCGGAGCTCGAGGCCCGTCGCCTCCTCGTACGCGAACTTGGGCTCGCGCTTCGTGCTCAGCAACTTCTTGGCCTTCTTCAGCAGCACGTCGACGTCGTCGCTCCGCTCGACGACGAGCAGCTTCGCGCCGCCGCCCTTGCCGCCCTTGGCCTCGCGGCAGAGGTTGAGGCGCACGCGGCCCGAGAGCTTGGCCGCGGGCGCCGCGCGCGGCGGCGGCGGCGCGGCCGCGGCCGCCGCGGCCGACGGGCAGTGGCGCGCGGTCTCGAGCTCCTTGAGCACCTTGTGCGGCGACCGCTTGTAGCGCTCGAGCCGCGAACGCTCGTCGTCGTCGGCGTCCAGCTCCGCGAGTCGCAGGTCGCAGAGCAGCTCGCAGACGAGGTGCTGCGCCTGCTCGGGGAAGTGGAGCGGCATGGCCCGCGGCGCCGCGACGACGCCCCGGCGCGTCGCGCGGGCCACGCGGTGCTCCTGCTTCTTCGTGCGCTTGCCATTGTCCCGCGGTATTTTTTTGCCCATGGTGGTTTTGTGCTACTTCAGTGCCGCCATCGCGTCGTGGCGGGGCGGCTAGTGGAGAATTCAACGTGCCGCTATCTTGCCGCTCGCCGAAGTCGCATCCAGACAGACCCTGGGCTCCTTTTTAATCCAGTTCGCCTGTAGTACGCGCTGAAATCGCACTGTTTACTCGCCTGTAGTACGCGCTGAAATCGCACTGTTCGCCGCCGCAAAACCTTGCAAAATCGCCGCCGAAAACCTTGCAAAATCGCCGCAACGACCGCCTGCAATAAAACCATGCCCGTCGATCTCACGTTCGAGCCGCTGTCGACCGCCAAGGCGGCGGTGACCGTCATCATCGGGCGCCAGCAGAACCTCGCGGGCATGTTCGAGGGCGCGACGGCCGTCGGCAGCATGAATGCGGCGCTGTGGCGCACGATGGTCGAGAAGGTGAAGCCGGGCGACGGCGGCAAGAGCACGAGCACGCTGCTCGCGGACGGCTCGCGGCTCGTGGCGGCCGTGCTGCCCGAGGTCTGCTCGCGCCACTGCAGCCCGATCCGCAACTACGCGATCTCCGCGCTCGTCGGCCCCGCGGCGGCCGAGGGCGTCGCGGAGGACGGCGGCGCGGCCATCGTCTGCGTCCTCGACGACGCGAAACACGCGGCCGGCGCGGCCTGCGCCGTCGCGCGCGCGTTCCCGCTCTTCTCGATGAAGCGGTCCGGCGGCGGCGGCGCCGCGCGCGTGAGCTTCGTCGTCGCCGGCGCGCCCGCGCTGCCCGAGGCCGCCTACCTGCCCTGCCGCGCGGCGGCGGCGTCCGTGCGCCTCGCCGCGCGCCTCGTGGACACGCCGCCGGAGCAGCTGACGACGACGGCGTTCGTCGGCGAGGCCCGGGCCGTCGCCGCGCGGCTCCAGGCGCTGGGCCGCGACGTCACCGTGGACGTCATCGCCGGCGAGGCGCTCCGCGACCAGGGCTACGGCGGCCTCTGGGGCGTCGGCAAGGCCGCCGCGGAGCCGCCGGCGCTCTGCGTGTTGAGCTACGTCCCGGCCGCCGCGGCCAAGTCCGTGTGCCTCGTGGGCAAGGGCATCGTCTACGACACGGGCGGCCTCGCGATCAAGTCCGTCGCGGGCATGTGCGGCATGAAGATGGACATGGGCGGCGCCGCCGCGCTCATGGGCGCCTTCGAGGCCGCCGTGGCCATCGGCACAAAAGATTCGTTGCATTGCGCTTTATGCCTCGCGGAGAACGCCGTCGGCCCGGGCGCGTTCCGCAACGACGACGTCCTCACGTTCTTCTCCGGCGTCACCTGCGAGGTGAACAACACGGACGCCGAGGGGCGCCTCGTGCTCTCCGACGGCGTCGCGCACGCGACGACGCCGGGCACTTTGCCCGGCGGCCGCGTCCCGGACTTGGTCGTCGACATGGCGACGCTGACGGGCGCGCAGATGGTCGCCACGGGCAAGCACCACGCGGGCATCTTCACGAACGACGAGGCCACGGAGCTCGCGGCCGTCGCCGCGGGCAAGCGCACCGGCGACCTCGTGCACCCGCTGCCCTACGCGCCCGAGTTCCACCGGGCCCAATTCCAGAGCAAGGTCGCGGACTTCAAGAACTCCGTGGCCGCGCGCAACGACGCGCAGGCGTCCTGCGCGGGCAACTTCATCGGCGAGAGCCTCCACAAGGACTACGCGGGCGCCTGGCTCCACGTGGACATCGCGGGGCCCGCGTTCAAGGACGACCGCGCGACGGGCTTCGGCGTCGCGCTCGTCCTCGGCCTCCTCGAGGTCGACGGCTTCCGGGCGTGAGCGGTGGCCCCTAAGGAAAGGGCGGACGTATGTGCTAATGTTACCCGGGACATGTAAATCGCGCGGCTTTGAACAACCGAGGCTTCAAAGGCGACCGGCCGCCGACTACGAGTACCGCGGATGCGTCCACGTCGCGAGCGCGGTGTCGGGCGACTCCTGCGCGCCGCCGGGGAAGGCGGACAGGCCCCTCGCCCAACGCCTCGGCGCCAGGGATTCTTCAAGTGTCGCTTGTTGCAGGTGCACATCTTCACTTGCAATTTCATTGGTTTTCATAGCAGTCGTGACCTCAGGAAGCCAGAATCTTCGATTGGTTTCATTGCTGTTCAGCAGTTTTGACGTCAGGAAGCCAGCACGTGCGATTCTCGAAAGCAGCCCGATTTCAGCAGCGAGCGCGATCTACACACCACAACACACACCATCAATCGACATGGCAGCTCTCATCAACGACGAGTCCAAGCCCGGGTACGGCGCAGTCCCATTGCTCCAGAAGCCCGAAAACTCGTCCCGACTTCGCCAAGGTGCGGTGCTGGCCGCCGTGTTCTGCGCAGGCATGGGCGCAGCTACGTTCGTCAAGCGCAACCCGTTCGCTGCTTCCCCGCTCGCATTCGCTGTTGAAGACTGCGACTTCGGCGATGCCTGCGAGGCCTGCGGCATGGGCCTCTTCGAGTCCGTGGACACCGAGACCTTCTGCAGCACGTTCGACGCGACGTGCTCGGCCGACTGCAGCGAGGGCACCATCGAATGCATCGAGTCCGAGCTCTGCGAGTCGAGCGACGACAGCGCCGGCGACGACCACCTGGCGCACTGCGAGGCCGACGACGCGTGCAAGGGCTGCGCCATGGGCCTCTTCGAGTCCACGGACTCGGAGACTTTCTGCAGCACGCTCGACGCGACGTGCTCCGCCGACTGCAGCACGGCCAACACCGAGTGCATCAAGGACGGGCTCTGCGAGTCGAGCGACGACAGCGCCGGCGACGACCACCTGGCGCACTGCGAGGTCGACGACGCGTGCAAGGGCTGCGCCATGGGCCTCTTCGAGTCCACGGACCCCGAGACGTTCTGCAGCACGCTCGACACGACGTGCTCCGACTGCAGCGCGGGCAACACCGAGTGCATCAAGGACGGGCTCTGCGGGTCGAGCGACGACAGCGCCGGCGACGACCACCTGGCGCACTGCGAGGTCGACGACGCGTGCAAGAGCTGCGCCATGGGCCTCTTCGAGTCCACGGACCCCGAGACGTTCTGCACCACGCTCGACACGACGTGCTCCGATTGCAGCGCGGAAAACAGCGAGTGCATCAAGGCCGGGCTCTGCGAGTCGAGCGACGACAGCGCCGGCGACGACCACCTGGCGCACTGCGAGGTCGACGACGCGTGCAAGAGCTGCGCCATGGGCCTCTTCGAGTCCACGGACTCCGAGACGTTCTGCACCACGCTCGACGCGACGTGCTCCGACTGCAGCGCGGAAAACACCGAGTGCATCAAGGCCGGGCTCTGCGAGTCGGGCGACGACGACGACGACGACCCTCTGGCGCAATGCGGGTTCACCGACGCGTGCGAAAGCTGTGGCAAGGGCCTCTTCGAGTCCGTGGAGATCGAGACGTTCTGCAGCACGTTCGAGACGACGTGCTCGAGCGAATGCGCGTCGAGCACCATCGGGTGCGTCGAGTCCGTGCTCTGCGAGTACAGCGGCGCGAAGGTCGCTTGGAAGTAGGGCGGCGCCCTACAGGTCTCATTTCTCTGCATCAAAGATTTCTCGACTGAAAAAATCTATCGGCAGCATGGAATGAGCTTTATGTTGTCTTCTTCATCGCCATCGCCATCGTCTTCATCATCATCTTCATCGGCCTCATCGTTCGTCGTCTTCGTTGGATCTCTGCTTTCGCGTAATCTAGCTTACACCCTAACCGTCGGGGGGGATCCGCCGCGCGCGTACCCACGCCCGTCCTACGCGCGCCTTCCATAATACCCGGCCACGCGGCGGCGCGGGACCCGTAAGGAACGGGCGGACGTATGTACAGGCACTAGGGCGGAGCTGCCTCAGACGAAGACGGGCGACGCGTGGTGGTGGCACATGAGCCACTTGCCGTCGCGGCGCTCGAAGACGTTGATGGCCTCGAGGCTCGACGGCTCGTCGCCCGTCGTCTCCTGGCAGGTGACCCAGGCGACGTTGCCGCGGATGACGACCTTCTGGCGCGTCGCGCGCAGGGCCGGCATCTCGGTGCCCGTGGAGAAGAGCGCGCGCCAGCTGTTGACGACGGCGGCGGACCCGGCGATGACCGGGTGGCCCGGGTGCACGCACGACACGTCGTCGCCCGCCGCCCAGACGTCCTGCATCTTCCGCACGTCCGAGCTCGTGAACGCGTCGTAGAAGGCCGCGTTCGCCTGGGCAGGACAAGAGAGCGAAATTCCCAACTTCAAAGGCTCCTAGCTCGGCCGATTTCCACTCGTTTCGGCTGATTTTTGGACGAGCGATCATCTCTCGGAGCGCTCTCGAAGCGTGGGTGCTGTTTCTGAAACGCGCGCGCGCGGAACACTCACGTTGAAGCGACGTTGAATCACCCTTGTCCTGCCCTGGCGTTCGCGGAGAGCACGCTCATCTCCGCCGAGAGCCGGAGGCTCGAGAGCTCCTCGCCGATGGCCGCGACGTCGCCGCCGTCGGCGCTGGCCAGGCGCGCCTCGAGCTCGGGGATCTGCTCCGTGATGTCGAGCGCCGGGCCCTCGGAGGCCCCGCGCGGCGCCGAGCGCCGCGTCGCGCGGAGCGGCGCGACGAGACCTACAAAAAGAGTTTCTGCGCATTTCTAGGGCGTGAGTTCGCTATCGAAAGCGCTCCTTTTCGGGCTAGACGCTGCATGAGACCCGACGCGGACGCGAGGAGTGCCGCTAGAAGGATCCACCGCGTCCGTGGCAAGCAGTCCATCGTGTGGTGGATCCGCCTGAGCTATGTTGAAAAGTTCACTTAGCCACTATTTGGGCGAAGAGCATGGGCCGGCACGGACTCATGCGGCCGCTGCGACACCCGCGGCTCATCGCCGCCGCCGCAACAGTGAGCGCGTACGCTCTCCTCCGCTGGCTGCGGCGCAAGCGCCTACGCCGCGCGCTCGCGCCGGCGCACCCGTCCTGGCGCGACAGCGCCCAGGCGCAGCTCATCGGGTCGACGCCCCTGCTGCCGCTCCACTCGCTGTCGAAGCTCTGCGGCTGCACGATCCTCGCCAAGTGCGAGCAGGCGAACCCGTCGGGCACGGGCAAGGACCGCATCGCGCTAGCCATGCTCGCGGAGGCCGAGGCGTCCGGCGCGCTCCCGTCGGGCGGCGGCGGCGTCGTCGTCGAGGGCTCGTCCGGGTCGACGACCATCGGGCTCGCGCCCCTCGTCGCCGCCGCGGGCCACCGGCTCGTCGCCGTGCTGCCCGACGACTGCGCGGCGGAGAAGCGCGACGCCATCGCCGCGTTCCCGGGGATCACGGTCGAGGTCGTCCGCGCGGCGTCGATCGCGAGCCCGACGCACTACGTCAACGTCGCGCGGCAGCGCGCCGCGGATCTCGCCGCGGCCGGCGAGCGCGTGCTCTTCGCGAACCAGTTCGACAACCTCGCCAACGTCCGCGCGCACGTCACAGGCACCGCGCGCGAGATCGGGCGCCAGGCCGCCGCGCTCGGCCGGACCGTCGACGCCTTCGCCATGGGCGCGGGCACGGGCGGCACCATCGCCGGCGTGTCCCTGGGCCTCGGCGACGGCCCGCGCATCTACCTCGCGGACCCGCAGGGCTCGTCGCTCCACGGCCGCGTCCGGCACGGCGTCTGCTACGACGCCCGCCAGGCGGAGCGCTTCGTCGAGCGGCACCGCTACGACACGATCATGGACGGCGTCGGTCTCGATCGGGTCACGGCGAACTTCCGCGCCGCGCGCGTCGACGACGCCTGCCGCGTGTCGGACGCGGACGCGCTGACGATGGCGCACTACCTCCTCCGCTTCGAGGGCCTCTTCCTGGGATCGTCGTCGGCGCTCAACTGCGTCGCGGCGCTGCGCGCCGCGGCGGAGCTGCGGAAAGCGCACCCGGACCGCGACGACATCACGGTGGTGACCGTGCTCTGCGACTCGGGCCACCGCTACCTCAGCCGGTTCTGGAACCGCGCCTTCGTCGAGAAGCGCGGGCTCGAGTGGCCCAGCGCCGACGCCGCGGACCTCGAGCGCGCCGCCGCCGCGCTCCTCGACCGACCGACGGACGAGCCGTCGCTGCTGCTCGGGGGGTCATAGTAAGCGTCGACGACTCGACCCGACCGTCGCACTCGGGGCCGGCCTAGGTGCTTACTTCGTAGTCGCGGTCGCTGCGCCAGAAGGAGAGGATGTGGGAGAAGACGTCGTCGGGGATGTTGGCGTCGAGGAAGAGCCGCTCGTGTGCGGCCACGCTCGATGCACCGCGGCGGCGCAGATTCGGGAGCTCCCGGCGGAACGCCAGGAGCTCGGCGCGTGGCACAGCGATGTATTGCTTCCAGCCCCCAGCAACACGGACGTCGGCCAAGAGGTCGACCGCGGTCGATATTGCGATGGCTTCGCGCTCCATCTCTTTGGCCTGCTCATCGGTCAAATGCCAGTGTTCACCGCCGACGAAGTTGAGAAGGGACGATTCCTTGCCTCGCGCGAACGTTTCTGCATCACGTCCCTCGTCGTCGGCTGCGTCGAACGGTACACCCTGGCTCAGGAGGAGCTTGCACATGTTGCGATTGCCACGGAATGCGGCGCGGTGGAGGTGCGTCATACCTCCTACGCTGCGCATCTTGGTGATCGGAGCTCCTCCCTCGAACAGGATTTCCGCAACGTCGCACTTTCCAAACTCGACTGCGTTGCACATCGGCGTCCATTCGGTCACTTGGTCGCCGGCGTTGACGTCCGCGCCGTGCTCCAGCAGCCATTTGACCACCGAGCAACAATTTGTTATGGTCGCATAATAGAGAACTGTCATGCGCTGCTTCGATAGTACCATGTCCACGTTGAAGAGCGGGTCCCTGGTATGCTTGTTTTCGAGCCATTCGAGGAGGTCCGCCTCAGTCTTGATGCCGGGGCCCATGCTGCCGACCCGCGTCAACACCGCGAGTAACTCGTCACCGTGAAGTCCTGAGCCGAGTTGAGCCACAGCGAGAAGAAGATGGCGAGATCAATTGTCGTCGTCGTCGCGGCGCTGCTCGCGCAACTTGCGGGAGGCCTCGCGCCGACACCGCACCAGAACCATCGCAGAACGCGCAGGCTCGCAACGCCGCCAGAAACGCAAGCGATCGCGAAACCAGAGGCCTCCGCCGACGACGCGCTGCTCATCGAATCGGCGCTCGCGTTCGCGCGGCGCACGAGCCCCGCCGACGCGGTGGACCGGGCGTCGCACCGGTCGCGGGCGGCGCAGCTCTCCGAGGAGGAGCTCCGCGCCGTGCTCGTCGGCCGCGGGATCCTCGAGGCGGCCGCGGCGGACGTTCCGGCGGGCACGCTCGCGGAGCTCCTCGGCGAGGTCCGCGCGGCCGACGAGCACCGGGCCGGCGCGCAGGCCATCGCGGCGGCCGGCCCCGCGCCGCGCGAGCCCCTGCTCGCCGCGGCCGCGGCGCCGCCGCCGCTCTCGGCCGCGGACCTGGCCGCGGGCGTCGGCGCGGACGCGGCGCGCGTCGTCGAGCGGGGCCTCGCGGCCGCCGCGGGGGTCGCGCCCGCCGGCGCCGCCGCGGACGCGGCCCGGCTCGCCGCGGACGCCGTCGCCGACGTCGCCGCGGCGCCCGCGGCGACGCTCGGGGGCTGGGCGCGCGGCGACCGCGCGGCGAGCGCCCGCGCGAGGGCGCGCGCCGTCGCCGCGAGAGTGGCGCGCAAGCGGCCCCTCGCGGCGGCGCGCGCCGGCGCCCGGGCGCTCGTCCGCGGCTCCGCGCGCGCGACGGCGACGGGCGCGCTCGACGCGATCGCCGCCGGCGCGCGCGGCGCGGCCGCCTGGGCCGGCGGCGGCGTCATCCGCCCGGACATCGTCCTCGTCGTCGTCGGCCTCGCCACGGTCATCGGCCGCGGCCGCGTCCTCCCGCCCCTCGCCGCGCTCCTCGCGCTCCGGGCCCTCTCCGCGCTCGCCGGCGGCGACGACGACGAGCGGGAGCCGAAGGCGGGCTAAGTCGTGCATGCCATATTTATGACGCCTGGAGCTCGACGACCCGCGCCTTGAGCGCGGCCAGATACGGGTCCGTGCCCTCGAGCGCGTCGGCGAGGTTCAGCAAATAGGCCGCGTTGTCGCCGGAAGGCCCGACGGCCGTCGCGATGATCCGCGCGGCCTTGTCGACGGCCGCGGCGTCGTCGGAATCCAGCCCTTGCACGAAGTTCGGGTTGTCCCGCGTCGCCGAGTACACGAGCGCGTCGACGGCTTCGCCGTCGTCGAAAACGACGCGCGCGATCTTCCGCGTGTAGCCGCCCTTCTCCCGGAAGTCCAGGTCGTCCAGCACGGCGTCGGCGTCGGCGTCGGGCACGCGGTAGGCGACGCCGCGCGTCGTCGCCTCCGGCGCGTCCTCGAGGAGCGTGCAGACGAGGCCCGGCGCGCCGGGCACGCCGCGGTGGTCCGTCGACAGCTGCGCGAAGTAGCGCCGCCAGCCGCGGACCGCGCACGGCCGTGCGTCGTAGTCGCTCCAGCGCTCCTCGGGCCGCCAGACCAGCGACCCGTAGCCGAAGATCCACAGCGGGTTGGGCACCTCGCAGGACGAGGCCGCGCGCGCGTTCTTGTAGACGCCGGCGGCCGCGTCCCACTCGGCAGCCATGGGCCGCAGCGCCGCCGCGCACTGCGCGAAAAGCAGAATATAGCGACGCGTTGTGGTGTTGGCGTTGGCGCTGCGGCTCGAGGCGCTGCCGACGCGATTGTGCTCTCCAGCGCCGGAGAGCAGCGCGGCACCGCCTCCCTGATGTCAACAGGGCTTGCTCAGCTTCAGCTTTGGCTGAGCCGAGCCTAGGAATTTTCTTGCTCGGTTCCGGCGCGCGCGCCGCCAGCTTGTGCGCTAAGTCGATCGCCGCGCAAATGCGCACTCTGAGCGGCTCTCGCGCGCGCTGCGCGCACGATTTGATCGCCGCGTCGATCGGCGCACGAGCTGCGCGTCACCGTGCTTGCCGCAGTGCTGAGCTTCTTCGCGACGTCGAGGACGCCTGTCCCAGCAGCGCGTGGTCGTCGGTGCCGACGGACGCGAAGACCGCGAGCGAGACGGGCGCGAGGGCCGAGAGGGCCTCCTTCGCCTCGCCCTCGTCGATCGTGGCCGGGACCTCGATGGGCGCGTTCTACTCTTCCCGGCGCGCGGGCAAGTCGCGCCTGGACGCGTCGCTCGTCGCCATCGACGTCGTGCTCGAGGTGTCCCTGGTGGATGAAGAAAGCCACGCGAAGTTCAAGAGCTCGCTCGAGGCGTCGCTCCGCTGGGAGCAGCGCCTCGTGGTCTGCGCACGCGCGCGCGCCGTCGTGCTCGTGCGGGACTCCGTCGATGTCGTCCTCTCGACCTTCGACTGCCACGCGCGGCCCCCGGCGCCCGAGGCCTGGCGCGGCGACCTCTTCGCGGACGAGTAGTCGGGCGCCGCCACCTTGGACTCGCGCGCGCGCGCGGACGGAGCCCCGGCTGATCGCCCTGGCCGAGCTGAAGCGCCGCGCAACATGGCTGGCTCGCAGCGCAGTGTTGCTGCCCTGCTCTGGGCGCTCGTCGCAACGACCGCGCGCGCGCTCGCGCCGCCGCGGAGCGGTCGCGCCGCGCCGCCGCGCCGCACTTCCGTCGCGGTCCGCGGGACGCTCAAGCCCTACCTGTCGACGCTCATCGGCGGCGACGGCCTCAGCTTCGAGGAGTCGCGGAGCCTCTTCGGCGCCTTCTTCGACGGCACGGCGGCGCCCGAGGAGGTCGCCGCCGTGCTCTGCTGCCTGCGCCAGAAGGGCGAGTCCTTCGAGGAGGTCGCGGGCGCGGCGACGGCGATGCGCGACGCGTGCGTCCGCGTCGACGCGCCCGGCACGCTGCTCGACATCGTCGGCACGGGCGGCGACGGCGCCTGCACGATCAACCTGTCGACGTGCAGCGCCATCCTCGCCGCGGCCTGCGGCGCCAAGGTCACGAAGTGCGGCAACCGATCCGTGAGCTCCGCGTGCGGGGCCGCCGACGTCTTGGAGGCGCTGGGCCTCGACCTCGAGCTCGAGCTCGACGACGTCGCGTCCTGCATCGAGGACGTGGGCCTGGGCTTCCTCTACGCGCCGAAGAACCACCCGGCCATGCGCTTCGTCGCGCCCGTGCGCAAGGCGCTCGGCGTGCGGACCGCGTTCAACCTCCTCGGCCCCCTGACGAACGCGGCGTCCGCGCAGCGCGTCGTCATCGGCGTCTTCGACGAGGCGCTCGTGGAGCTGCTGGGCGCGGCCTTGGAGCGCATCGGCGTCGTCGACCACGCCGTCGTCATCCACGGCGTCGGGCTGGACGAGCTGAGCCCGCTCGGGCCCTGCACGGTCAAGGAGCTCAAGCGCGACGGCGACGGCTACGCCTCGTCGACGTGGACGCTGGACCCGTTGGACTACGGCATGCCCCGCTGCACGCTCGCGGACCTCGTCGGCGGCGGGCCCGACTTCAACCAGCGCGCGTTGCGCCGGTGCCTCGCGGCGGACCCGGCGTCGATCCCGCTCGGCGAGGAGACGACGCTCGACGACGCCGCCTGCCGCGACGCCATCGCCCTCAACGCGGGCATGGGGCTCTACGTCTACGGCGCCGCGCCGGACCTGAAGGCCGGCATCGCGCTCGCGAAGGACGGCCTCGCGTCCGGCGCGGGCCTCGCGAAGCTCGACGCCTGGATCGCCAAGACCAAGTCCTACGCCTAGGCGAAGAGCGGTACGTCTAAAAACATTACAGCTCCTCCTCCTCCGGGTCCGCGATGGCGAACGCCTGGGTCCCGCCCGGCCGCGCGGCGACCTCGAGGACCGCGAGCGGCGCGGCGCCCGGCGACCGCCGGAGCCGCGCGACGAAGACGTGGCCCGCGAAGGTCGAGATGTCCGTGGACCCCTGGGGCTCCAGGAGGCCGACCTTGGTCTCCGCGCCGCCCGGGCTCCGCCAGAAGAGCTCGACGGCCTCGTCGCCGAGATTCGCGAACGACGCGGCGACGGGCGCGTCGGCCGGCGGCGGCTCCGTCGTCCCGTCCAGCGCGTCGACGCGGGCGAGGTCCGCCGCCGACAGGCAGAGCTGGAGCGCGCCGCCGACGTAGGTCCGCGCGTTCGCGGCGATGTGCGCCGGCGACGACGACCGGGGGATGACGACGGCGCCGCGCTGCACGGCCCAGCTCAGCGCGACGGCCGCCGCGGAGGCGCCCGACGGCGCGCCGATGGCCCGGAGCGTCGGCGACGCGAGCACCGGGTTCCCGCGCCGCTGCATCTCCCACTGCGTGCCTGGGCAGGAAAAGGGTGCGAAATTCCCAACTGCAAAGGCTCCTATCTCGGTCGTTTTCCGCTCGTTTCGGCTGATTTTTGGACGAGCGATCATCTCTCGGAGCGCTCTCGAAGCGTGGGTGCTGTTTCCGAAACGCGCGCAGGCGGAACACTCACGTTGAAGCGACGTTGAATCACCCTTTTCCTGCCCTGCTGCGTGCCCAACGTGCTGTACGACATGAAGACGACGCCCGCGCGCTCCGCCGCGGCCCGGAGCGGTTTCTCGGCGTGGAAGGGGTCCATCCAGGTCTGGAAGACGTGGGGCTTCACCTTCGCGAAGTTGAGCAGCTCCCTGAACTCGGCGTCGCGGAAGTTCGACGCGCCGACGGCCTTCACGGCGCCGGCGGCGTACGCGGCCTCCATCGCGCGCCACGAGTCGCGCCAGTCGCCCTCGACCCGTTTCTGCCAGCCCTTGCCGCAGAGGCCGTCCCAGCAGCTCGGGTAGTGCTGGAGGAAGACGTCGACGTAGCCGCCGAAGCGCGCCGCGGACGCGGCGATCTTCGCGGCCGCGGAGTTCGCGCCGTGGTCGCGCGGGTGCATCTTCGTCACGATCACGACGTCGCTCCGCGGCACGCCGCTCCGCGCGAGGCCCTCGGCGACGGCGGCCTCGTCGTACCACTCCGCGGCCTGGGCCGTGTCGAGGAGCCGCGCGCCGGCGCGCAGCGCCGCCTCGACGCTCGCCGCCGTCGCGCGGCCGGCGCAGCCGTAGCCGACGCGCGGCATCTCGACGCCGTTGGACAGCGTCACGTTGGGACTCGTGCAGATGTCTTCCGATGCCATCGCGGCGACGACGGCGCACGACGCGGCGAGCAGGCGAGAGCCTGCGCCCATCGGATTTTGGCAAAAGATAAAAAAAAGCGCTTGTGGCAAAATCAAAGCAGGCAAGACGACGATGGGTCGAGCCCTGGCCGCGCCGCCGTGAGCGTCGAGCGTCGTCGCGCAGTCCTCGCACGCGCCGCGCGCGCCGCCGCGGCGGGCGGCGCACAACCGCACCGATGGCGGCGTGCGCCGGCGCGTCCGGCGCCGGGCGGCCGCTGGTCATGATGGCCGTGCTCGGCGTGCTCTGGGGCGGCGCCTGCTTCGGGTTCAACGGCATCAAGCGCGTGCTGCTCATCGAGGGCCTCTTCCTCGACGCCTGCGACGGCGGCGAGGCGCGCTGCGGCGCCCAGCTCGACCGCCTCGACTTCGCGTGGACGTTCAGCTCGAGCATGCTCAACGTCTTCGCGATCGTCAACGGCTGCGCGATCGACGCGCTGGGCCTGCGGCGCGTCTGCTTCCTGAGCGGCGGCCTGCTGGGTTTAGGCGCGGTGTGCTTCGGCCTCGTCGTGACGCGCGCGCGGCTCGAGTACCTGCTCGCGTACGCGTACTTCGCGCTCGTCGAATCGGGCATGCTCCTGAGCTTCGGGGGCCTGTCGCTCCAGGGCGCGGAGGGGTCCGTCGCGCTCTGCGGCCGCGTCTTCGACGTCAAGGTCGTCGCGGCGCCGGTCATGGAGACGGCCTTCGCGCTCGGGACGCTCGTGTTCCCGCTGCTCGGGCTCGCGTACGACGCAGGGCAGCAAAAGAGAGCGAAGTTCCCAACTTCAAAGGCTCATATCTCGGCCGTTTTCCACTCGTTTCGGCTGATTTTTGGACGAGCGATCATCTCTCGGAACGGTCTCGAAGCGTGGATGCTTTTTCCGGAACGCGCGCGCGCGGAACACTCACGTTGAAGCGACGTTGAATCACCCTTGTGCTGCCCAGGTACGACGCCGCGCCGTCGCTCGGCGTCGCGGGGCTCCACTGCGTCTACTTCGGGTGCTGCGCGGCGCTCATCGCGGCCTGCGGCTGCGCCGTGGCGCCGCGGCCCCTGCGGCGGCCCGCGCGCGACGTCGCCGCGGCGCTGGACCGGCGCGCGCTCTGCTTCGTCCTCGCGGCGAGCCTCGCCGTCGGCGCGAACATCACGCAGCAGGGCTACTACGTGGCGACGTTCAGCGAGCAGGCGGCCTGGCACGGCCGGCCCGAGACCCTCGGGGCGCTACTGGACTGGGGCTTCCCGGCCCTCGCGCTGCCGTCGCTCGTCGTCGTCGCGCGCCTGGAGGAGCGGTGGCACGACGGCGGCTTCGAGCGGACGTGCGGCCACGGCTACGCCGCGCTGGCGCTCGCCCAGGTCATCTGGGGCGTGTTGAGCGCCGCGCGCGACTGGCGGTTGCAGATCGGCGCCGTCGCGCTCTTCGTGCCCGCGCGGCTCCTCGGGTTCGTGCACCTCTACGAGTCCGTGGGCTTCTTCTTCCCGCCGGAGCACTTCGGCGTCGTCGCGGGCACGTGCGCGTCCGTCGGCGGCCTGGCCGCCGCCGTCGCGTCGGAGTGCCTGAAGCGGTGGCTCCACGCGTCGGGCGGCGACCCGCGGCGGCCGAACCTGGCCCTCGCGGCCGCGCTCGCGGCGCTGAACCTGGCCGCGGGCGCCGCGGCGCCGCGCGCGCGGCTCGGGCGCCGCGGCGCCGCGGCGTCGCCGCGGACGCCGGTCTACAACCCGGTGCACTTCGACGACGACGGGCCCGGCTCCAAGGACGCGGGCCTCGAGCTCGCGGACGCCGTCGCGCGGAGCCCCGCGGCCGCGGCGCCGACGCCCGTCGCCGCGCTCGACTTCGGCGAATCGGCGCCGGCGCGGGACTCGGCCGTCGCGTCCTACGCCGACGAGTCGGAGCTCTACGAGTTATGACCCGGGGTCGCCTAGTCCTGGCGCTCCGCGTCCTGGGGCTCGAGGCTGTGGGACACGTAGACCGTGTCGCCGTCGTTGAGCACCTCGCGGACGACCGCGCCGGGGTCGAGCTCGACGCCGTCGGCCTTGGTGATCTTCGTCGGCACGCCGAGCTGCTTCCAGCCCTGGTAGGTCTTGTCGTCGTAGCGCGCGATGCCCACGTGCCCGAGCCACTTGACGCGCTGCGTCGCCGCGCCGCAGCTCACCTTGATGCACTTGTCGCGCACGACGACGTCGAGCATCCAGCTCTCCGTCTCCTCGAGCGCGCTCATCGCCGGCCCGGAGCGGCGCCGTGCCGGAACGCGCGCCGCCGCCGCGTGCCCGGCGCGGTGGGGCTGGACGACGCCGACCGCTGCGCGCGGGGCTGCCCTCGGGCGGCTTCAACGACGCTGCTCGATGCACTGCAACTAGGCGATCCATACTGCTTCGATGGCCGCGCTCGACGACCCCCCGCTCGGCGGCGACGCGCCGCCGCCGCCGGTCATCGTGCTGCTGGACCTCGCGTGCCTCGAGATCGTCAAGACGAAGCGCGGCGAGTTCCAGCTGCTCAACGGCGACGACCACCGGTCCGTGCTCGGCAAGCACGGCCGCGACCCGGCGGAGTGCCGGCCGGACATCGCGCACCAGGAGCTCATGGCGCTCTTCGACTCGCCGCTGAACAAGGCGAAGCAGCTCAAGGTCTACATGCGCACGCGGCAGAACGTGCTCATCGAGTTCCACGAGTCCGTGCGCATCCCCCGGACGTACAAGCGCTTCGCGGGGCTCATGGTCCAGCTCCTCCACAAGCTCAAGGTGCGCGCCGCCGACGGCCGCGAGACGCTGCTCAAGGTCATCAAGAACCCGATCCAGAGGCACCTCCCGCCGGACTGCGTCTGCTACGGCTTCTCCGTCCAGGGCGACCGCTACACGCCCGGCGCCTTCGCCGCGACGCTCCCGGACAAGCCCGTCTGCTTCGTCGTCGGCGCCATGGCCGCGGGCCACGTCAACCAGGACGACCACGAGAACATGGTCGACTACGTGAGCCTGAGCCAGTACCCGCTCTCGGGCGCGACGGCGATCAACCGGCTCCTCGGCGCCATCGAGGCGCACCGGGGCATCGCGTAAGGGGGCATTTCCCCCCTCTTGCGTGGGTCGTGCGGGGGCATCGGTGTCGAGCCGACGCGGGGCTCGGCGGCTTCCTCGACGACGTGCGCGCGCGTCGCGGGCGCGAGCCTAACCCTTACAAGTCCTGGTTTGGTGTGCGTCGTCCTCGCTGTTTCTCCCAAAAGATTACAAGCTCGGGGCGCCGATCGACGAAGCTCGGGGCGCGACCGTTTGCTAGCGCCAAGTCCGCCGCGCCCGCGACCGCGACCGGCCCCGGACCGCGGCGATGGACGGCCGCGCCGCCCGCGCGCCGCCCGCCGGGCGCGGGCGCGTCGTCGACGCGGGCGCCCGCGGCGCGCCGCGTCGACGGGACGCGCGTCTCGCCGAGGGGCTGCCCCAACTGCCCCAACGGCGACCTCGGGCGATGGCGACGGCCCGAAGGCGCGGCGCGCGTCGCCGCGGCCCGGCGCTCGCGGCGCGTCCCCCGCGCGCCGCGCGCCGGGACCCGGATCGCATCGTCGAGGCGGCCGACCGGACCGGACCGTCGCGCGGGGCTCGGCCTCGGGGCGACCCCCGGCGCGAAGCGCCGGAAGAAAATTTTGCGCACGCGCCGGACGCCCCGCGCGTCTGGGTCTCGCCGCGAGCTCACGCAGCCCGTCGGATGACCGGTTACGGGCCGCGGACCGTCGCGCCACGGCGTCGTCCCCTCGGCGCGCCCGTGCAACCGTAAAACGGTTGTACTTTCGGACCGACGCGGGCAACAGCCCGCGGTCGAAGGCAACCACGCGGAGGACAAGGAGTCCATCGACATGCAGCTCGTGGACGTCGTCCGCGAGGAGTCCTAGCACCTCGACTACCTCCGGGCCTTCCGCGGGCCTCCGGCTCGCGCGCCGACCGTGCCCGAGGACTTCGAGACGGCCGCGTCCACGACTACAACCTCGACGAGTGCCCACGGGACTCGGAGCGATGGACTCCACGCACGCGACGGCCGGCGGGCGGCGGGAGATCGACGAAGATCCCGGCGTCGGCGTCGGCGTCGTCCCCTCGAACGTCTTCGAGACCGTCGCGCTGCTCGGCCGCGCGAAGCGCGGAGGAAAATTTTCCGCATCGCCGCCGCCACCTCGATGCTCGTGACGTGTCGCCCGGCCTCGGCGACTCGACTATCAGCGCGGAGTCTTCCTGGCTGCTACGCGGGCCGTTGCCCGGGGTGCGAAGCTCTGATCACGCCGCACCGCGCGAAGCGCGGAGCCTCTGCCACCGCGCTGGTGCTGCCCCGGCGCCTGACTTGCCCCGGCGCCTGACTTGACCGCAGCGACGAGGGCCATCGATGCCGCGGACGCGTCGCCCAGCTCTGTGGGTCGTCTGCGGAGCGGACCCGCGACCTGCCGAGGCGCGCTCGCCGGCGCTGTCGTGCTGCCGGCGCTGGT
>NW_008705587.1:115912-168651 GCF_000186865.1 Aureococcus anophagefferens
CGAGCCCACGGCCGACCCGTCGGCCGAGCCCACGGCCGCGCCCACGGCCGACCCGTCGGCCGCGCCCACGGGCGACCCGTCGGCCGCGCCGACGGGCATCCCGACGGCCGACCCGTCGGCCGCGCCCACGGCCGAGCCGACGGCCGACCCGTCGGCCGCGCCCACGGCCGCGCCCACGGCCGCGCCCACGGCCGCGCCCACGGCCGACCCGTCGGCCGGGCCCACGGGCATCCCGACGGCGGCACTGGCGCCTGCGCCATGACGCCGCCGTCCACTGGCGCCTCCCGCGCCTGTGAGACCCCTCTGAGCCTCCCGTCCCCCGCGGTTCCTCCCGGGCCCCCTACGTTTAGAGACGCGTCAAGGCATCCCGACGGCCGACCCGACCGCCGCGCCCACGTCCGACCCGACGGCCGGCACGGGCGCGCCCACGACCGACCCGTCGGCCGCGCCCACGGGCGTGCCGACGGCCGACCCGTCGGCCGCGCCCACGGGCACGCCCACGACCGACCCGACCGCGCCGCTGCTCATCGCCGAGTGCCTCGACGAAGCGGCGTACTACGTCTTCGGCTTGGACGCGAGCAAGTCGATGGAGGAAACTGGCTGGAACATCGCTCGCAAGTTCACCCAGGATATGGCGAAGACGCTGCTCGATTTGAACGACGAGAGGATCTCAGCGGGTCTAGAGCCGCACCAGGTGGCGGCGTACTGGTTCAACGGGGCGCACGTTAACTCCCCGGGCACGTTCACGGAGTTCACGACCGACTACGACGCTTTCGAGGTTTCCATACTCGACTATGGCGAGGTCGAGGAAGCACAGACGCAGCACCCGCAAGGGTTCCAGAAGGCCACACTGTGGCTGGACCCCGTCACTTCGAAGTTCAAGAGCCACGTGCTGATCACCGACGGCGCTCCGTTCGCGGCCACCGGACCCTGCAAGAACGGAGAGAGCCTGGGGCATCTCATCGGAGGAACTCCGGAGCACAACTACGAAACGTTCACGGACATTCGAGACACTCCGTGCCGCGCGGAGTGCGCCGTCTTGGATTGCGACGCGACCGGTCCGACGGGCTGCCTGGAGCAAATGAGACCTTGGGCCAAGGCAGATTGCCTGAGTGAGGACGGGAAGAGCGACAAAGGCAAAGCCGAGGCGTGCGAGTGCGCGCTCCACGTCGCCGAACTCTTCAACGCGGTGCCGCACTTCTCGACGACGGTCGTGGGCGTCCAGAACGCGCATAATCCCGAGGAACGGTACACGGAGATCTTCGACGCGATGGCGTCGACCCCGGGCCACTACATCGACGCGATGGGCGGCGAGCTCGGGGAAGACGATATCACCGAATACGTGGACCGGACGCTGCGAGCCGCGTGCAACACGCCGTACCAGAAGTGCCAACGGAACAACGACGTCTCGACGTTCCCGCGCGACAAGTACGCCGACGGCGACGACGAGTTCCAGCACAAGAGCTGGGCCATCGGCTGCGACTTCGCCGAGAAGTACCCGGACCTTCCCGAAGGATGCGACGCCGAATGCGACGGTGGAGACGGAGGAGGCGAAGGCGTCGGAGGCTGCTGCGGCGAAACCTGCAGCGGAAACTGCGACACTTCGAGGCTTATCTGCAGAGACGCGTGCGACTACTACTACGACCTCGCCGACGGCTAGGAGCTCTCTCACCCCCCGCCGGACGCGGCCGACCCAAGAGGCCCCCCCCCCGGCAACGCGACACCGCGCGGCGTCCGGCCGACCCAAGAGGCCCCCGCGCGCGACGCGCGCCGCCCCGCGCTCGCTAAGCTTAAGCGCCATCCTAGGCCGCCTCCTTACCCTCGGCCGCGGCCGCGCGGAGGGCGACGGGCGCGAGCGCGAGCGCGGCGGCCGTGAGCGCGATGTTGAGGTGGAACGGCGCGGCGGGCCGCGCGGCGCGGCGGCCCCAGACGTAGAGCTTCCCGTAGACGAGGGGCCCGAGGATCTTGAGGATGGCGACGAGGTTCGCGCGGTCGCCGCTGAGGCGGCCCTGGGGCACGCCCTTCCTGCCCGCGAGGGCCGTGAGCGACGTCGACGCGCCCAACGTCCGCGCGGGCCCGAGGAAGCCGACGGCCGCGGCGACCAGCGCCGCGCGGTGCGACACGCAGCAGCCGACCCAGAAGCCGAGGTTCGAGAGCGTCGCGACGGCCGTGAAGGCCTGGAGGCCCACGCGCTTCGCGAGGCGGCCGCCGACGACGTTGCCGACCGCGCCGAGCAGCGGGATCGCCGTGAAGAACGTCGCGACGGCCGACGGGCCGAGGCGCCACTCGTCGATGGCGAAGATCTGGAGCACGTCGCCCATGAAGATGGGCTGGAGCGTGATGGCGAGGAGGAGCGCCAGCAGCCGCATCTCGCGGCCGTCGGAGAAGAGGCGGTAGCACGACAGCGGGTTGAACGCGCCGAGCTCGAAGGGCCGCCGGTCGTCGAGCGTCTCCTCGACGTTCGCCGCCGCGAAGGCCACGGCGGCGGCCGACGCGACCGTCGCCGCGCCGTAGAGCGACCGGAGCGTCTTCCCCGGCAGCAGGCTGCCGAGCTTGATGCCGCAGGCGAAGCCGACGTTCACGAGCGCGAAGATCAGGCCCGACGTCGCCGCGAGCTGGCCCGGGTCGGCCTTGTACGCGTCGCCGAGCATCGCGCCGGACGCGAGGAAGTAGAGGCCGACGACGAGCGAGCCGACGAACTTTGTCACGAGGAGCGCGGGCACGGACGGGAACGCGCAGGCCAGGCCGTTCGCGCCGAGCACGGCGAGCAGCACGCCGAGCAGCACGGGCTTGCGGCCCTGGGAGTCGGCGAGCGCGCCGACGACGGGCGCGAGCAGGATCTCGCAGCCCGCGGACGCCGAGCCCACGACGCCCAGGAGCGCCGTCGCGCGCTCGCTGCCGAGCGCGTCGATGAGCGCCGGCGCCGGC
The DNA here is from genome assembly GCF_000186865.1 of Aureococcus anophagefferens. Classification (NCBI taxonomy): domain Eukaryota; class Pelagophyceae; order Pelagomonadales; family Pelagomonadaceae; genus Aureococcus; species Aureococcus anophagefferens. The sequence continues at coordinate 118,841 of NW_008705587.1, forward strand.
GCCAGCGCGACGACGGCCACGGACAGCACGAACATGAAGCTCAAAGGCTTGAGCGCCCGCTCCGGCCGCACGGCGACGGCCACGCCGCCGCCGCCGCCGCGCGCCGCGACGACCGTCGCGGGCTTCCTGGGCGCGCGCAGCGACGACTTCGGCGCCACGAGCCCGTGGGCCTGCAACGCCGCAATGGCGAGCAATTTGAGGAACATGCTCGTTGCAACACGGCCCGTGCTTGCGGTGAACAGGGCGTGTTGCAACACTGCGAGTGGCGGAGTTCAGCTCGCTCGTCAGACCCCTCGGTGCGCTCGATGTGAGCCGGTAACTTGAAGTTCAAGTCGCTCTCGCGGGCACCCAGGGCTCCTGGGGAGGGGCGAGTCTTCGCTGCGGGAGGGTCGGAGAGAGTAAAAACACGAGGTGGTATTTCCGGGGGACCGCGCGAGGTCTCGAGAGCGCGCCGCGCGGCCGCGAAGTCCGCGCGGCGAGCGCCCGCGCGAGACGGCGGTCTGGCAGCCTGCCAGTACCAGTCCGAACGCAAACCGTGCGACCGCGATGACGGGGAGAATGGATCGAACCTCCCACGTGTCCACGCGTGGAGGGGACGACGGACAGGCCTACGGACGCGTCCTTTGCGTCGAGGCGTCGGCTGCGAAGCCCCTTCCGCCGTTGCGTCTGTGCAGATCGAGCAACAACTCACGCACGCGCCCGCGTCTCTCCGCTGAACTTCTACGTTCGTCGGGGTCTCTACGCCGTCGGGGGGTCGCTGCCGAAATGACCCCGCAAGACACGAGCGGAGAACGACGAGAGCGACGATTATTCTTCGTTCGGGGGTGACGATTTTTCGGCGTGATGAAGTTGCGGGGGGGGCGTCGGGCGCCGGGCGTCGGGTTCGCGCGGCGCGTCGTCGGACGGTTCGCGACGAGAGACGACGTGCGGGGGCGCGGCGAGGCGAGCGACCTCCTTCGCGAGCGAAGAACCGCCCCCGACGCACGTCGCGCGGAACGCTCGCCGCCCCGAAGAACCGCCCCGCCCTTCCCCGACGCAGGGACGCCATGTCGACCCGCCGCGCGCTCGGAGAAGTCACCTTCAACCTTGAGAACGAGGATGACAAGGAGAACCTGCTGATGAAGCCCCTGCGGACGCCCGTCGTCGCGTCGTACGACGACGACGAGCTCGAGGACGCGACGCCGTTCTCGGAGGCGCCGGAGACGCCGGCGGACGACAAGGAGGTCGAGGAGGAGGAGGAGGAGGCGGTCGTCGAGTCCCCCGCCGCGTCGCCGAGCGAGTGGGACCTGCTCGTCAACGAGGCGTCGGTCCGCGTCGGCGCGGCGGTGTCGCGGCTCCCGCCCGACGCGCGGCGCGTCGTCGACGCCGTCGAGGCGCGCACGGGCCTCACGGCGCTGAACCTCGTCGCCGCGGCCGCGGCCGTGGTGCCCTTCCTGTGCCTCACGGTCATGTGGACCTGGCGCCAGATCGCCGTCGCGGCCGTCGGCGGCGCCTACCCGGCGTTCCGCACGGCCAAGCTCCTCGTCGAGGTCGAGGCCGCCGCGCCGGACCCCGCGGAGGTCAAGCAGTGGGCGGCCTACTGGCTCTTCTGCAGCGCGTCCCTCGCGCTCCGCCACACCGTCGGCCTCAGCCTCCTCCCGCCCGTCTTCTACGTCAAGGCCGCGCTCCTCGGCTGGCTCGTGTCGTCGGACACGCGCGGCGCGAAGGTCGTCTGGGACGCGGCCGTCGAGCCCCTCGTCAAGCCCTGCTTCAAGCCCAAGGAGGCCTGCATGGCCCTCGTCGCGACGGGCAAGAAGGTCCGCCGCCGCATGTCCGCGTGCTTCTCGCCGTCGCCCGTGTCCTTCGAGGAGATCCACGCGGACTGAGCGCGCCAAGAAACCCCCCCCGCAAGCCCCCCATCCCGTGCACAAGAGACGCCGACGCACACGTAATGCGTCCGCCGCGCGTTACCGGGGCGCGCCGGCGCCGTGGCGCGCGAGCGCCGCGCGGCAGGCCGGCGCGTCGAAGGCGCGGTCCGCGGCGCGCGCGACGAGGAGCGCGAGGTCGCGGAGCTCGAGGCCGAAGGCGTCGCGGACCTTGAGGTACTCCGCGGCGAGGTCCGTGTCGAAGACGGCGGTGTCGTCCGTGCAGAGGCACAACGGCACGTCGAAGCCGCGGGCGAAGACGTCGCCGAGCCGCGGGTGGTCGCGGAGCGACGCGAGGCGCAGCGTCGCGACGTTCGACGACGGGCAGACCTCGACGAGGGGCGCGCCCGCGCCGCACAGGTCCTCGGGCGCGACGTGGAGCGCGTGGCCGAGGCGGCAGCGGCCCGGCGCTTCGCGCGCGACCGCGAGGATCCGCGACGCGTCGGCGTCGCCCCGGGGGCACTCGCCGACGTGGATCGCGAGGCCGAGGCCGTGGGCGTCGCGGCACTCGCGGAAGAGGCGCTCGAAGGCCTCGAAGGAGTGGCGGCTCGTCGGGTTCCCGCTGAAGTCGACGCCGACGACGAAGGCCCGCGCTCGCGCGTCGCCGCGCCGGAGGGCCGCGACGGCGGCGACCGTCGCCGCCGCGGCCGCGGGGCCCCGCGACCGGTCCACGGACGCGAGGAACCGCGGCGTCAGCGCGCCCGCGTAGGTCGCCATGACGTCGACGACGGTGTCCACGTAGTCGGCCTCCGTGCGTTCGCCGAGCGCGCGCGGCGTGGATCGGAGCTCCGCGTAGCAGCAGCCCGCGGCCTCGAAGTCCTCGAGCGCCTCGCGCGCGACGCGCCGCACGACGGCCAGCGAGTCGACGCATTGGTGGATGAGCGCGAAGATTTCGAAGCACGCCTCGAGCGTCCGAGGGCCGGCGAGGAGCGCGCGCGCGCCCGCGAGGCCCCGCGCCTCCGCGAGCTCGACGAGCGTCGACAGGCGGATGGACCCGTTCAGGTGGGCGTGGAACTCGACCTTGCCCATGGCGCGCACGGCGCGCACGACGCGCCGCCGGCGCAGGAGCCGGCGGAGCCCGTAGGCCGCGGCCGCCAGCGACGCCGCCGCGACGACGCCGACGGCGGCGCGCGGCGGCGACATCGATGCAGCGCTTGTCGTGCGGCTTCGCGAGCGAGGGATGCCGCTCGGCTCGATAGCTCGGCTCGATGGCTCGGCTCGGCTCGATGGCCCGGCTCGGCTTGCAAGGAGGAGGCCCTCGATGGCTGCCTCCGTTTTTAGCGACCACAAGTTCTTGAGGCGAAAATTGAGGCGCCTTGAAGCGCACTTGGCTCGAGCAACGATGGTGCTCGTGCGCGCCCTCGCGGCCCTCGTCGCGCTGCGGACCGCCAGCGCCCGCACGGTCGAATGGCACGGCATCGACGCGACGATCAAGGGCCGGTCGCTGCTGCGGTCCATCTCCGGCCGGGCGGAGCCCGGCCGGCTCCACGCCATCATGGGCCCGAGCGGCAGCGGCAAGTCGACGCTGCTCTGCGCTATCGCGGGCTGCTGCGACCGGAAGGTCGGCCTCCGTGGTGACCTGCGCCTCGACGGCGCGGCCGTGGACCGCGTCGACGCCGCGTTCGTCCGCCAGCAGGACGTCTTCTACCCGTACCTCACGGTCCGCGAGACGCTGACGTTCGCGGCGACGCTGCGCCTCGGCCGGGACGCGGACGTGCCCGCCGTCGTCGACGACTTATTACGAAAAACGGGCCTGGGCAAGGCCGCGGACTCCATCGTCGGCGACGACAAGGTCCGCGGCGTGTCCGGCGGCGAGCGGAAGCGTCTCGCGATCGCGTGCGAGCTCGTCGACGACCCGGCCGTGCTCTTCCTCGACGAGCCGACGAGCGGCCTCGACTCCTTCGCCGCCGCGCGCGTCGTCGCGAGCCTCCGGGGCCTCTGCGACGCGGGCACGACGGTGGTCTGCGTCATCCACCAGCCGTCGGGCAAGGTCTTCGACGCGTTCGACGACCTCACGCTGCTGAGCGAGGGCGAGCTCATGTACCACGGCCCGCGGCGCGGCGTCGACCGCGCGCTCGCGCGGCAGGGCGCGAAGCGGCCGGCCTTCTCGTCCGCCGCGGAGCACGCGGTCGCGGCCGTGTCCGTCGACTACTCGTCCGCGGAGACCGAGGCCGCGAGCCGCGCGGCGCTCGCGCGCCTCGCGGCCGCGGCGCGCGCGGCCGCGCCGGCCGCGCCGCCGCCGGCGGAGACGGCGCCGGCCGCGGCGACGCCGGCGCCGGGCCCGCCGCGGCGGCCCCTCGCGGAGCTCCGCCTCCTCTACCAGCGCGCGCGGCGCGACGTGTCGCGCGCCAAGGCCGCGACGGCGATCAAGGCCGCGCAGCAGGTCATGACGGCGCTGATCTACGGCGGCATCTACGACCTCGACGACTCGCAGCGGTCGATCCAGGACCGCTTCGGCCTCCTGTCGCTCTGCGTCATCGGGTCGACGAACCTCGCGATCGCGTCGACGATCCGCGCGTTCCCCAAGGAGAAGGCCATCGTCGTCCGCGAGCGCGCGCCGCGGTCGGGCCGGCCCATGTATGGTGCTTTCCCCTACCTGGCGTCCAAGGTCGCCGCGGAGCTGCCGCTCGCCGCGGGCCTGAGCTGCCTCTTCGGGGCCGTGCTCTACCCGCTCGCGAAGCTCCGGCGGTCCGCGCAGGCGTTCCGCACGTTCCTCGGCATCCAGGTGCTCAACTCGCTCGCGTCGGGCGCGCTCGGGCTGCTCGTGGGCGCCGTCGCGCCGTCGACGGACGCGGCGCTCGCGCTCTTCCCGCCCTTGATCGTCCTCATGATCATCTTCAACGGGTCGAACATCTCCGACGAGTCGACGCCGAAACCCATCAAGTTCCTGCCCAAGCTGTCCCTCGTGCGCTGGGGCTTCGAGGGCCTCGCGGTCAACGAGTTCGACGGCTTGTACTTCGAGTGCCAGAACCGGCGGGAGGACCTGCGCACGGGCCGCGACGCGCTCGCGCGCCTCGCCTTCGAGGACTCCACGGTGAAGAAGGCCTGCGTCGCCCAGGCCGCCATCCTCGGCGGCTGCTACCTCCAGACCTACCGCGCGCTCCGCTCCTCGCGGCCCGCCTTCGCCGTCATGAAGCCCACCCGCCGCTAAGGCTTTCTACATCGCTTAGAGCGCCTCAAAGAAAGGACCCGATCTCCGCCTTGAGGACGCGCGGGACCGAGTCCGGGACGCGGTCGCGGAGCAGCGCGGCGACAACGGGCGCGGCCTTGCGCTTCGCGGGAAGGCCTGCATGGGACACAAGCCACCACCCGTCGACGGTCACGCTGCCGCGCCGCGCGAGCTCGACGATAGCCTCGAGGCCGATGGTCACCGCGATCGCGACCGCGTTGGCGTCGTTGTCGTGGGCGAGGTCGCGCAGGGCCCATTTGGCCGAAATTGTGGCGTCCGCGCTCCCGTCGCGCACGAGCTCGACGAGCAGCGGGATGCCGCCGGCCTCAGCGATCTGGACCTGGTTGGCGGCGTTGTAGTACGCGAGCCTGCGCAGCGCGTTCGAGGCCCACGCCCGCGCGGCCCACAGTTTGGCGTCCGCGCTCCTGTCGCGCACGAGCTCGACGAGCGGCGGGATGGCGCCGGCCTCGGCGATCAGGACCTTGTTGGCGGCGTTGTTGAACGCGAGCTCGCACAGCGCCCGCGCGGCCTCCGAATTGGCCTCCGCGTTCCCGGCGCGCAGCAGGTCGACGAGCGGCGGGATGCCGCCAGCCTCGACGATCATGACCCTGTAGCTGTAACGGACCTCGGCGCCCACAGCGACGCCGGGCATCACCGCGAGGGTGTACAGCGCCCGCGCCGCCGCCGTCTTCGCTGCGTCGTCGCCCTCGCGCAAGGCGCGGACGTGTCCTGCGACGGTCTCCATGACCCCTCGACTCGTGATGGGCTGCACCTCGGAAGCTTGACGCCACGATGAGGCAAACGAACTGAAGCGCTCCTCGCTGCTCTCGAGCCCGGGTCGTCGTCGAGCGCGTCGTCGAGCACCGATCGCCCGCGTCGTCGTCGAGCAAGAATGGCGCCGCGGTCCAACAAGAAGCAGGCGACGTCGCGCGCGCCGCGCGCGGCGGACACGCACGCGCGCCAGCGCCTGCCGCCGCCCGTGTCGCGGCGCGAGCAGCAGCGGCTCTACGCGAACCAGCCTTCAAACATGACACGCGCAAAAGAGGCGCTCGGCGTCGCGGGCGCCTTCGCGATGCGCATCGTGCGGAACGTGGAGAACTGGTGGTTCTTCCTCTTCCTGCTGAGCGGCGGGAGCTACATGTCGCTCCTCGACGCGGCGCTCGCGCCGGCGGCGCTCGCGGGCGCGCGCGTCGACGGCGCGGCCGCGGCGTTCGCGGCCGTCGTGCCGCCGGCCGCCGTCGTCAAGGTGCTCGTCGACGGCCTCGACGGCGGCGACGCGGCGCTCTGGCGCGGCGATGGCGCCGCGGGCCAGCTGCTCTTCGGCGAGGCCGGCGCGAACCGGGTCTGGGTCCACGAGGACGGCTCGGGCCTGGTGCGCGTGGGCCACAGCGTCTTCCTCCAGGAGGCGGGCTGCGCGACGGGCTGCGACAAGCTCGCCGCGCCGGGCGCCGTCTGCCTCCTCGACTACGACGCCGACGGCCCCGACGGCGCGGGCGAGCCGGCGCTGCTGGCCTGCGAGCAGGGCGGCCGGCGCCTGAGCCGCGTGAAGCAGGACGGCGTCCGCGTGCCCGTCGCCTCCACGGACGCCGCGGGCGACGCGCTCAACGGGCCGTCGTCCGCGGCGCTGGGCCCCAACGGCACCGTCTTCTTCGCGGACGCGCACGCGTCCGCCGCCGGCGCGTCGAAGCGGCGCGACGCGACGCTCGCGGACCGCGGCGCGGCGGCCGACGGCGTCTACGCGCTCTCGAAGGCCCAGCTCGCGCCCCTCGTCGCCGACGGCGCCGGCGCCGACGCCGCGGCCGCGGCGCCGACGCGCGTCGCGGCCGTGCCCGGCACGCCCGAGGCGCTCGCCTTCAACGCCGACTACACCGCGCTCTACGTCGCCGACTCCGCCGAGGGCGCGGTCTTCGCCTTCGACGTCGACCCGAAGAGCGGCGCCGTCGACGAGGCGTCGCGGTCCGTCTTCTTCGATCTGGCGGCCGCGGGCGACGGCGACGATTTGGCGAGCCGCCGCGCGTTCCGGGGCCTCGCGGTCGACGCGCTGGGCCGCGTCTTCGCGACGGGGCCGCGCAAGGTCTACGTCCTCGGCGCGGACGGCGCGCTCCTCGGCGCCGTGGCCACGGCGGCGGAGCAGCCCGTCGACCTCGCCGTCGCGGGCGATGGGCATCTCTACGTCGTCACGGAGACCATGCTCCTCCGCGTGCCCCTCGCGCGCGGCGTCGCGCCGCCGAAGCTGCCCAAGTAAGCGTTACGCCGGGGTCTCAAAGTAGGCGACGACGGCCGCGACCTCGGCGACGCGCGCCCTGCCGAGGTCGAGGCCGCCGAGCGCCGCCGCCGCTTCGGTGGTGGCGCCGCTTGCCGCGAGGCGCATGACGTCGAGCGCGGCCGCGGGCGCGCCGTTGGTCGCTAAAACGGCCGAGAGGTTGCGCGCCGCGGCGGAGGACCCGGCGGCCGCGCCGCGCGCGTAGCGGCGCGCCGCCGTGAGGTGGTGGCCCGCGCCCTGGGCGAGGACGCCGAGCGCGTTCTCCGCGTCGCCGCAGGCGCCGGGCCGCGCGGCCGCGGCCGCCTCGTAGCGCGCGGCCGCGGCGGCCGCGCGGCCGCGGTAGCGCGCGAGGTCGCCGAGGCGCAGCTGGCAGCGGTACGCGCCGGCGGCGCCGGTCCGGGCCAGCAGCGCCTCGTAGACGGCGGCGGCGCGCGCGAGCGTGCGCCGGCCGCGGCGGCGCTTGCGGCGCGTCGCCCGGCGCCGCGTCGCCGCGACGCGGTCGTGGAAGCAGGCCTTCCAGAGCGCGCGCTCGAGCGCGTCGAACTTGTCCGGCGGCGCGGCTTCCAGTGGGCTCAGGAACTTGGCCAGGCGCGCGGCGTCGAGCGTTATTGGGGTCGTGTCGGCCATGCTAGATGGAGATGCTAGATGGCCATGCCCTCAGGTCGTCCTTTACGGGCAACGCTGCCTTCACTGAGGCAATGCCACAAGATTTTAGCGAGGAGCCTGAGCACACTGTACAGCAGCCATGTCGCAGCCAAGCAAGCACGAGGCCTGGGTGCCGCTGTTCAAGGTGCAGGTGTTCTTCAGCTGCGTGAGTTTCAGCATCATCGTGCCGAGCATCGCCAATACCTCGACCGCATGGGCGCCGAGGAGTACGTGCTCGGCGTCGCCGTCGCGGTCTACAGCCTCGGCGAGATGGTCGGGTCGGCCGTCTTCGGCCGGGCCATGACGCGCGTGCTCCGCAGCGACCCGGACGTGGGCCCGCGGACCGTGCTGCTGCGGACCATCGTCTTCGGCGTCGTCGGCAGCGCGCTCTACGTCGCCGCGGACGACCTCGGCCAGCGGCCCGCGTGCCGCCCCTACGCGCCCTGGGTCGTCGTCGCCGCGCGCTTCCTCGGCGGCGTCTGGACGGGCGGCAAGATGGTCGTGGAGCAGACGTACGTGGGGGTGGCGGCGCTGGAAGAGCGCGTGACGCCTCTGACGTCGGACATCGGCGTCTTCGCGGTCCTCGGCTTCGTCGCCGGGCCCAGCGTCGGCGCGCTCTTCGCGCCCGTGGACTTCGCTGTCGGCGACGTCCGCGTGGACCAGTTTACGGCGCCGGGCTGGTTCATGGTCTTCCTGACGGTCGCGATGTGGTTCGGGTGCCGCGCGTGCTTCGACCCGGCGAAGGGCTACGCGCGGCCGCTGCGGCGCCTCGCCTCCGACGACGCGTTGACCCTCAACAAGGCCGCGGCCCTCGGCAGCCCCGCGCTCGGGCGGCGCCGGGACGAGGAGGCGGCATCGGCGGAGGCCGCGGCGCCGAGCCGGACGGGCCTCGTGGTCTGCCTCGTCGCGTTCTTCGCGCACTTCTACTCCTTCGCGATCCAGGAGACGATCACGACGCCCTTCGTGACGAAGCGCTACGCCTGGTCCCAGGCGGCCGTGAACTACCTCTTCGCGGCCGTGAGCGTGCTGTCGTTGGTTACGTCCGTCGCCGTGAGCCGCCTGTCCAAGGCCGGGATCCGCGACTTCGACCTGCTGGTGCTGAGCCTCGTGCTCGGGCTGAGCGGGTCGTTGCTCCTGATCGACGCGCCCCTCTTCCCCGCGCTCGGCGAGGGCCGCTTCCTCGCGGGCTTCGCTTTGATCACCGTGGCCTTCCCCTTCGGCCGCAACGTCGCGCTCGCCATCTTCTCCAAGGTCCTCGGCCCGGCGGAGCAGGGCGAGTGGATGGGTTTGATGTTCGTCGTCGGCGCGCTGCCGCGGTGCCTGGGCCCGTCCTGGAGCCTCTACGCGCTCCAGCTCGCCTGCGTCGCCTTCCCGGAGCCCGCGCCGTGCCCGCCGGGCGGCCGCACGTGCCTCGAGTTCGCGCTGTCCGGGCTCGTCTTCGCGGCGTCCCTGGGCGCCGTCGCGCGCTATCGGACCGCCCTCGCGCCCTACGGCGCCGAGGCCGCGGCGGGGGAGAGCGCACCCCTGACCGTAAATTAGCCCGGGCGGAGGTCGAGCGTGGTCCGCGTCGCGTTCGCGGAGGACTCGTGCTCCTTGCGCGTCTTGACGATGGCGAGGTGGGGCCGGCCGGCCTTGAGCTTCTCGAGGCCCGCCTTGGACTTGGTCCGGCACCGGCTCGGGTCGCCGTGGAGCGTGCCCGCCTTTGTTTTTTTGTTTGACTGGGAGCCCGTCCGCGCGGCTCCCGGCGACGAACCCGGCGGCGCGGCCGACGCGCCGTAGATGTCGACGTGCGTGAGCCGCCGGCAGTGGTCCACGAAGCGGTGGAGGAAGGGCTCGGGAAGCCGGGCGCAGTGGGCGAGCGACGCGACGCTCAGGGGCAGGAGCGAGCCCCGGAGTAGAGCGAAGGGCTCCAAAGACGCGCAGCCGCCGAGGTCCAGATGCGTCAGCCGCGGCAGGTTCGCGTCGAGGCGCCGTAGACCGTCGCAGCGCGGGAGGCACAGCGCCAGGAGCCGCGGCGCGTCGAGCACCAAGGCGTCGACGCCGTGGCACGCGTCGAGCTCGAGCGCCTCGAGGTTCTCGAAGACGAGCGTGTTCCGCGGCAGCTCCGGGCCGCCGTCGTCGTCGCGGTCCCGGCGCCGCCCCCCGAAGTCGCTCCGCGCGTTGCCCGGCGAGCTCCCCGGCGACGACGACAGGGCCGACGTCGGCGTCGGCGACCGGCTCAGGCGCGCGTCGCCCTCGGACTCGTAGTCGCTGTGCGACTCGTCGGGGTCCCGCGCGGCGCCGCCCGGCGACGAGCCCGGCGGCGCCGCGAGCCCGCGCCTTCTGCGAAACTCGTCGACGTCCTCGAGCAGTTCCAAGAGCGGCCGGAGCTTGCGCTCGGACTTGTGCGCCTTCGCGCAGAAGCCGTGCGCGAACTCGCAGTCGCGGTTCCAACAGCGACCCGCGAGGAACCGCGCGCACGCGGCCCGGCCGCTGTTCCTGTCGCTCGGCAGCGTCGACGCGACCTTGGCGTAGCGCCGGTACTCGGCGCCGCGCGTGTCCGCGAGGCGCCGCATCAGCGCGGCGACGGGGCCGTCCTCGTGGCCGGGGCAGCCGACGTGGCATTGGAGCAAGGGGTCGAAGCGCTCCTTCGTCGCGGACCGCGACGCCTTCGCGGCCTTGCCGCTGGACCGGCGCCGCTCGGACGAGGGCGGCGTCGCGTTCGGCGGCGTGCCGCGCGGTGGAGCGTCCGGCGTCCTCGAGGGCGCGGACCGGGGCCGCCGCCGGGCCGCGTCGTCGAACGCGGGCTGGCGCAGCGGCGTCGACGCCGCCTCGCTGAAGCGCACGCTGCCCCGGGGCGCGCGCGCCTCGTCGAGGTCGTCGAGCTCGAAGAGGGGGTCGCCCTCGTCGTCGTCGTCGTCGCCGCGGCCCGCCTTGACGGGCGTCATCTCGCCGAAGTGGCCTGGGCGGGAAAAGAGTGCGAAATTCCCAACTTCAAAGGCTCCTCTCTCGGTCATGTTCCACTCGTTTCGGCTCATTCTTGGACGAGCGATGATCTCTCGGAGCGCTCTCGAAGCGTGGATCCTTTCTCTGGAACGATCGCGCGCGGAACCCTCACGTTGAAGCGACGTTGAATCACGCGTTTCCCGCTCCGGAAGTGGCCGTCGGACGTCGCGGAGAGCTTGCGGTCGCTCTCGCGCGCGGACGCCGCCGCGAACGCGCCGTCGTCGACGAGCGCGCCCCGGAGCGCCGCGCAGGCCGCGAGCCGCAGGCGCCGCAGCGCCGGGCACGCGACGGGCAGCGCCGAGAGGTGCTTGGCGCCGAAGTCGCGCGCGGCGACCAGCTCGAGCACGACGAGCCCGTCCAAGTGGGGCGCCGCCGCGCCGAGATAGGCCGCGCGCCGCGCCGCCCGGCCGCAGAGCGCCGCGCCCAGCGACAGGCCCGCGTCGCCGGGCACGGGCGCGCGCGCGACGGCCGGAGCGTCGCCCGTCTCGTCGAGCGTCAGCGACTTGAGCGCGGCGCCGCCGCTCGAGCTCACGGCCGCGAAGGCCGCCGCGAAGGCGTCCGTCGGCGCGCGCAGGCGCCGGAGCGCGTGGAAGTCGCGGGGCGCCGCCTCCGCGTGGGCCCGGTCGCCGAAGCCGCCGCGGCACCGCGCGCACGTCAGCTCCGCGAGCACGGGGCAGTGCGGCCGCCGGTCCGGCGCCGCGCACGCGAGGCGTTTCACCACGCAGCGGTCCAGGCTCAGGGCCACGAGCTGGTGGCACCGTTCCAGGAGGACCTCGCCGAAGACGACGTGCGACACGTGGAGCGACTCGAGGCGCGGGGCCCGCAGCACGCAGTCGTCGTCGTCGCCGTCGCCGCCGGGCGGCGCCGTGCGCGCGAGGGACGCGGTCTTCAACGTCGCTTCCAACGTGCGCAGGGCCAGCGCGACGTGGGCCGCCGCGAGGCTCGGCGACGCGAGGTTCAACGTCCGCAGCTTCAGGCGCCGCGTCGAGGACGCGCGGGTCGCCGCAGGTCACGGACACGTGCTGGAGCCGCGGCAGCGCCCCGAGCGCCGCGACGTCGCCCAGCGCCGGCGCGGACGCCGCCGGCAGGTCCGCGCCCCAGCCGCCGCGCGCCTCGAACTCCGACACGGAGGCGGGCACCTTCGCGACGAGCGCCGCCAACCAGTCGTCGCGGACCTCCCGCCTCGCGTGGCCGACCAGGGCGACGCGCAGGCTCCGCAGGTTCGACCCCCGGAAGGGCGCGTCGAAGGGCGCGAGGTCCGCCAGCGATTCCGCCAGCGCGAGCTCCACGTCCGCCGCGTCGTAGACGTCGTCGGTCGTCGCGTCGTCGCCGTCGTCCCCAAAGTCGTCGTCCGCGGCCAGGAGCGCCAGCGCCGCGTCGCGCCGCGCCGCCGGCGCCGCGCGCGGCGCCGGCCGCCGCAGGTCGACGCGCACGGACGCCAGCGCGAGGCCGGACGTCGCGAGCGCGTACCATGTTGGCCCGGCCTCGAGCGCCGCGCACCGCCGGCAGCTCAGGTCCCGCAGGCCCGGGCACCCGCCGAGGACGCCGCCGAGGGCCTCGTCGCCGAAGTGGGCGCAGCCGTCGACGTTGAGGCGCGTCAGGCGCGCGCAGCCGCGCGCCGCGTCCGCGAAGCGGGGCCCCGCGCCCGTGCCGCAAAAGTCGACGCTCTCGACCGTCGCGGCGACGGCGGCCGCGAGCGCCGCGGCGGCGCCGTCGCTGACGGCCGGCGCGTCGCGGAATCGTAGCTCCCTGAGCGTCGGCGCGCAGGTGGCTAAAGCATCGGCGAACCTTCCCTCGGCCTCGCGCGCGCCGCTGACCTTGAAGGCGACGAGGCCGACCTGGGCAGGAAAAGGGTGCGAAATTCCCAACTTCAAAGGCTCCTATCTCGGTCGTTTCCCGCTCGTTTCGGCTGATTTTTGGACGAGCGATCATCTCTCGGAGCGCTCTCGAAGCGTGGGTGCTGTTTCCTAAACGCGCGCGCGCGGAACACTTGTATAGAACAGAGCTTGAATCACTCTTTTCCTGCTCCGAGGCCGACGCCGTCGACGGCGCGGAGCACGGACTTGAGCTCGCCGTCGCCGACGCCCGCGAGGCTCGCGGCCTCGCCGTGGGCCGCGGCGCGCGCGCGGCCGAGGAGCGCCGACATCTGCCGCCGGCGCGCCGTCCGCGACCGGCCCGCGTCGGACCGCGCGGAGGGCGCGGACCGCGGCGCGACGTCGTCGCCGAAGCCGCCGCCGCCGCGGTCGACGTCGTCGTCGTCCCGCGCGGACGGCCCGCCGAAGAGGCGGCTCCACGTCGCCGGCACGACGCCGCCCTGGCCGCCGCCGAGCCCCGCCGCGCGGACCTCGATCGCCGTCACCGCCGCGCCGCCGCGCTCGCGCTCGTGGAGCGCGCGCGTCAGCCACCGCGCGAGCGTCGCCCCGAAGTGGGACGGCCAGCCGACGACGACGCGCCCGCAGAGCGCCGGCAGCGCGCGCACGCCCTCCGTGACGCCGCGCTCTGTGACGCCGAGCGGCACGGACCCGAGCTCGAGCGAGCAGACCTCCGAGCCCGGCGCGAGCGCCGCGCGCGCGAGCGCGTCGCTCAGGCGGTCGCTCTCCGCCGCGTAGGCCCAGAGGCCCTCGAGCACCGACGCCGGCGCGAAGCAGAGCTGCTGGGCCAGGAGCGACGAGCCCTCGGCGTCCTGCGAGATGCACGCGACGACGCGCCGCGCGCACATCTCCTGCAGGTCCCGGATGCGCCAGGACTGGGACGACATGGACGCGTCGTCGAGGAGCGCTGCGATCCGGTTAGGTCCCGCAGGTCCGGGCGGGTGCGGTCGGGATGTCCATCAGTGCATCTGTGAACATCTTGGAACAGATTGTGAACTCGGCACTGTCCTGTGCAACAACGGACGGTGCAGGCGAGCCAAGCGCTTGGGCTGCCGGTCGGCTTCGGCGGCCCCGGCTGCGCGTCTCGCGGCGTGGTCGCATCGCGCCGCGGCAGCGTCGCGCAGAGATGCGCGCCTCGTGCTGCCTCATCCTGGCGGCCCTGCTCTGCGCGCGCGGCGACGACTTCGACGACGTCGACGGCGACCCCTACGACCTGCTGGGCGTGGCCTACGACGCGACGAGCGAGGAAGTGAAAAAAGCATACCGCACGCTCGCGAAGCGCTGGCATCCCGACAAGGTCGCGGCGAACAAGCCGCGCGCGACGAAGCAGTTCGCCAAGCTTTCGCGCGCGTACGAGGTCGTCGGCGAGAGCCGGAGCCGGCGCAAGTTCGACAAGCGGGCCCGGGCCAAGGCGGCGGGAAGCCCCCGCCTTCGACTTCGACGACCTCCGGCCGCCGGGCGTCTTCGGCAGGCAGAAGACGACGCTGCCCCCGAAGCGGACCATGTTCGAGCGCGGCGGCTTCGGCGGCGTCGGCCGCTTCGACGAGAGCTTCGTGCCGTCGTGGACGAAGCGGGGCACGCGCCGCGTGACGCGCGTCGGGAAGACGGTGCTCCCCGACGGCACGGTCGTCGCCGAGGGCCAGGACTACGAGCTCCGCAACGACCAGTGGTTCGAGGTCGGCAAGCCCTACGCGTGGACCGACGACGCCAAGTCGTCGAAGCTCGGCGCGCGCCTCGAGCCCGCGAAGCCCCTCTTCCTCGGCGACCGCCTCGTGAGCCGCGACCGGAGCCACGTCTTCGAGCTCGAGATCGACGGCAACGCGCGCGTCCGCGAGGTCGGGAGCCGGACCGTCGTCTGGGAGACGGGGTCGCGCGCGACGGCCGCGGCCGGCGGCGACGGTTTTTTGCTGCTCCAGCGCGACGGGAACCTGCTGCTGTGCAGCGGCCAGTCGCCCAAGTCGCTCGACTCCGTCGTCTGGGCGTCCAACTCCGCGGACTCGGCCGCGGACGGCAGCTTCCTCGAGCTCAACGAGCTCGGCGAGCTCCTCATCATGCGGCGGACGGCGGACAACGCGTACACGTCCTGCGCCTGGGGCAGCGCGGGCTGCGGCTACACGCTCCGGTCGACGTCGAACTCCATCCGCGTCTACATCCGGAAGCTCTTCAGCCCCGGCGCGCTCCGGCGGGCGCCGACGAAGGAGCCGTCGGTCCTGGCGAGCATCATGGTCTTCTTCCGCTTCATGATGGGGTTCCCCACGTAACTTCCATGCCACTTAGCTAGCACGGCGGCCACCTCGCGTCCGCGGAGGGGCCCCGCGGCCTCGCGCCGCCGGAGGTGCGCGAGGACGTGGGGCGTCTCCGCGACGGCGAGGAGGAGGTCCTCGAGCGTCAGGTGGCCGTCGCCGGCGTCCGCGTCGACCCACGCGAGCGACGCGGAGAGCGCGTCGTCGACGGGGACGTGGACGCGCGCGAGGACCTGTGTGGATTCCAACCACTGGTTTAAACTTCAGAACTCTCTACAATTGTAGCTCGGTCAAATCGAAGTCGATTCGGCTGATTTTTGGACGAATCGATTGCTCTCGTCAAGTTCTCGAAGCACAGCGAAAGAGTCTGGTCCAAACCGTTCGTTTACGCTCACATTGAAGTCGGGTTGAATATTTGAATTCCACGCGCGCGAGGACCCGGTCCGCGTCGCGGGATCGCAAAACGCGCGGGCCCCGGCCGTCGTCGTAGGCCGCGAGCACCGCGTTGTAGGCCGCGACGAGGTTCGCGCGGAACCGCGGCGGCAGGTTGTCGCGCGCGGCGCGGAGCCGCGCCTCGCGCGCGCGCGCGGCCGCCGCCGTCGTCGCGCGCGACACGCGGCGGTACTCCTCGCCCGGCCCCCGCTCTTCGATCGCGGCCCAGTCGACGGCCTCGCGCCGCTCGTCGTCCTCGGCCCGGAGCTCGAGGACGGCCACGGCGTAGGTCGGGTCGTTGCGGCTCGCGTTCCAGTGCAGGCGCTCCGAGTTCGCGGCGAAGATCGCCTCCATGCGCGGGAACGGCACGCCCATGCGCAGGATCGGGTTCTGCGGCTCGCGCGCGACGCGCGTCTCGTCCTCCCGGTCCTCGATGGCGAACGCGATCTTCTCGACGCGCTCCTTGCTGTGCTTCAGGCCCGCCGCCTCCCGCGCCGTCTGCACGCCGTCGATGGCCCGATCCGTCGCGCCTTTGAACTTATCGGCGACGTAGTTGAGGGCGTCCATATCGCGCCGTGTATTTTTACCTTTGATGCGTGTAGGGCGCGCGGTGGCGAGCGCCTCGATCGGGGGCCTCGAAGAGGCCGAGGCGACGAGGCGCACGCCGATTTTACCTCAGGCTCAGTCGGTCGCTTGGCGAGCGCTTGGGTGAGCCGGCTCAGGGATGTAGACGCGGCGTTTAGGTAGCGCCGAACGAGACGCTGTGATTACACTATGAGCGCGCCGCCCAAAGAAATAATCGAGGCTGCTATACGGGGTGATGTCGACGCGCTGCGAAACTGGTTCGCGACTGGAAATCGAGACGCAAATGCCGTCTTTGATTTCTGTGATTGGGAACACGGTGACGAAGACGAAGACCATCGGGCCACTCTCTTGCATTGTGTCGTCCTACGAGATCCGTTTTATCGGTCTGATGCAACTGATGCGGTCCGCCTTCTGCTTGAGTACGGCGCTGACGTGAATACGGCGACGGAATATGAAAATCAGGTGATCGGGTGGTGCGAGTTCCCGCAAGAGATGAACGTGCTGCTCGATGGCGGCGCTGATATCCACGCTCTTATGGATGGTATCATCTTTCGTCATCACGGCCTCGCGCTCGCAAAAGTCGCTTTGCGTCGTGGCAGACTTTGGGATTTTGAAAGTGGCGTTTGGAAGGGCATTGTGGATGGCTACTATGACACAGCTCTGGCTACAAATCCAAAAACTGTAAAGGACTTCATTCGCGAGTTCAAGTCCGCCGGCAGCTGGAAAGCGTACGCGCGGCAACCGCGCGTCGAGCTCGTGCGACTCCGCTCGCTCTGCGCGCGCGGCCGCGCGACGCCGCCGCCGGAGCTCGAGCGCCTCTTCGACTGCCCGTCCTCGGTCACGACAAAGGCCAAAGCCGCGCGCGCCGCGCGCCCGCTGCCGAAGGAGGTCTTCTGGCTCGTGCTCTCCTACTGGCGCTCGAGCCGGGACGACTGAGCAGCACGCAAACCAAGACAGCCTCCTAGCTAAGAATACAGATTACGCGCACGACGGGCTCCGGGGTAGTCCATGTGCCGACGGTGTCTTTTTACCTTTGATGCGTCTACACGTCGGGAGGCTGTCGGGCGCCTGGCGAAAGTCGACGTCGAATTTCACCACAGCAAGCTCTTTGGCTTAGGCCCCGGGCCATCTCCGGGCCGCTCGAGCCGCGGTGGAGCCTGTGCCACGAGGCCGGAGACACGGTGATTAAGATGAGCGCGCCGCCCAAAGAAATAGTCGAGGCTGCTATGCGGGGCGACGTCGAAACGCTGCGAGACTGGTTCGCGACTGGCAACCGAGACCCAAATGCCGTCTTCGATATTGAAGGTTTGGCAGAGTCTGAGTCTGATAGTGAGGACAACAACCCCTGGAACGGCAGTCTGTTGCATTGCCTAACCTACCCAACTCCTTGTTTACGCTCTGATGCAAGTGACGCGATCCGTCTTGTCCTGGCGCACGGCGCCGACCCGAATCTTCAAAATCGAGAGGGCGCGCCGCCCATCCATTGGTGCGAGTTCCCGGAAGAGATGAGCGTGCTGATCGATGCCGGTGCTGATATGAGCGGTCTTCAGGATTTCGGTCTCCTTTTTCGTCATCACGGGCTCGCGCTCACAAAACTCGCTTTACGTCGTGGCCTGCTTTGGGATTTTGACGATTGGGTTTGGAAGAAGGTTTCGGCTGGCGAATACGTAGGGCTCATTACTAGTCATGCTGAAACGCCAGAAACCATAATGGCCTTCATTCGCGAGTTCACGTCCGCCGGCAGCTGGAAAGCCTACGCGCGCCAACCGCGCGTCGAGCTCGTGCGGCTTCGCTCGCTCTGCACGCGCGGCCGCGCGACGCCGCCGCCGGAGCTCGAGCGCCTCTTCGACTGCCCGTCCTCGGCCACGACGAAAACCAAAGCCGCGCGCGCCGCGCGCCCGCTGCCGAACGAGGTCTTCTGGCACGTGCTCTCCTTCTGGCGCTCGAGCCGGGACTGAATAAGATCTAAGACTACAGATTACGCGCACGACGGGCTCCGGGGCAGGTCGAAGCACTCAAAGTCGACGGCGACGAGGTCGCAGACCGTGCGGTTCGCCGCCGCGGACAGGCGCGCGACGCTCGCCTCGAGCGCGGCCTCGCAGGGCGTCCCTTTCGACTCGTGGTACTTCTCCGGCGCCGCGGCGCCAAAGGCCGCGGCGAGGTCGTCGCCGAGGTGCGCGAGCTCGCCGACGAAGGCCAGGGGGAGCGGGTCGTCCTCCCCGGCGACGGGGAGCCGCGCGTCGACCTTGAGCGCCTGGGGCCACGCGTGGAAGAAGGGCTCGCCTGTGTGGAAATCAACCTCTGGTTTGGGGGGTCCCCACCAAACTTCAGAACTCTCTATCTCAATCAAATCGAAGTCGATTCGGCTGATTTTTGGACGAATCGACTGCTCTCATCGAGTTCTCGAAGCACGGCGAAAGAGTCTGGTCCAAATCGGTCGATTACGCGCACATTGAAGTCGGGTTGAAGATTTGATTTCCACACAGGGGCTCGCCGAGGTAGCGGCCCGCGGCCATGTCGTCCAGAAGCGCGGCGACGCCCGCGTCGCTCGGCCGGTCGTCGCGCGGGAGGCGCAGGAACGTGCTGTTCCTGCCCTTCTCCTCGGGTCGCCGCTCGTTGCAGACGGCCTGGCGCACGCCGGCCCAGAACACGTGCACGGGGTCGTGGACGAACGTGAACGCGACGGCGTCGCCGCGCGCGGGCGCGACGGGGCCCTTGGCGCGGTGCCGGCTGCAGGTGCGGCCGTCCCAGGCCGCGCACTGGTCGCCGAGGCACGCGCAGCGCGCGTCGACGTCCGCGCCGAGCACGCGGCCGAGGTCCTTGGCGAACGTCGTCGAGCCGGCCTTTTGGTTCGCGACGTAGAAAAGCTCGACGTCGTCGTTGTCGCCGGTACCGCGCAGGGGCTCGGCGACGGCGGCGCGCGGCACCGTCGCCGCGAGCACGAGCGTCGTCGCGTGGGCGCCCGGCGCGGCCCAGCCCTCGACGACGGCGGCCCGGGACCGCCGCGCGGCGACGCACGCGGGCCGCGCGAACGCGCGCGCGCGTTTGGCGCCGCGCGCCGCGCGGGACGCGTCGGCGGGCCGCGGCGGCGTCGTCGCGTTTTTGTTGTGTGTTTTGTGTTTCGTCGACGCGACCGCCGGAGGAACCGCAGAAGGAACCGCCGGAGGAACCCCGGGCGTCGTCGCGTTCCCCGCGGTGGCCCCGTAGCCGTGGACGGCGCAGAGGTCGCTGACGCTGAAGGGGGCGCCGCGGCCCCGTTGGTCCGCCTGGTCGGCGATGCCCAGGAGCCCGCCCTTCATCTTCGTCTGCTTCGTCGGCTTGGGCCGGACGCCCTCGCCGAGGAGCGCGCGCCAGCTGTCCGCGCGCGCGGCCTCGTCGGCCTTGTCCGGCGGGTTGCAGGCCTCGCCCGCGACGAGGCGGTCCGCCTGGAGGTAGAGGACGCCGATGCCCATGGCGGGCCCCGCGTTCTTCGTCGCGTGGGCCCACCCTTCCGGCACGAGCATGAGATCGCCCGGGCCCTGGTCGCACTCGAACTTGGGCCCGCCGGCGTCGACCCAGGCCCGCGTCGGCTTCGCGGACACGGCGTTGTCCGCTGGTGGTGCTAAATACCACTTCTTCGTGCCGAAGACGAGCAAATTGTAGGCCGCGTCGTGGAAGTGGACCGTCGCGCCCGCGTCGTCGCCGCCGGCGAAGAGCTGGACGTGGCGCCAGAAGACGAAGGCGTCCCTGAGCACGGGCAGGGGCGCCGCGGTCTTGGGCCCCTTGAAGGCCTCGGGCAGGTTGCGCAGCACGGGCTCGCCGATGAGGGCCTCGGGCGCGCCCGCCTGCGCGACGCAGACGGGCTTCACGCCGTTGGCGCATACCGGCGCGGGGCCGTTCGCGAGGTCGTCCATGGAGAAGACGCCGCAGGCGTCCTGCTGCGTCATCCAGGGGTACGCCGTCGCGCCGCAGCGCGACTTGTTCCGCGCGCCGTCGGCGACGTCGCGCGCGCCCCGCCCGAGGAACGCGCAGCGGTCGCGGAGCGGCATGGCGCCCCGGACGAGCACGGGCCGGCTCACGGACGCGTAGTCGCGCACGAAGGCCTCGGGCGTCAGGTCCGCCGCGTCGACGACGTCGAGGTCGCAGGTCCGCGGGACGTCGGCGTCGATGGCCCAGCCGCCGCCCTCGGCGCACGTCGCGTCGCCATCGTCGGCCGGCGTCCGGGGCGTCCCGCCGGCCGGCGGGCGGTCTCCGTCGCGCGCACGGGCGCCGTCGGTGCCCCGGCGCTCGCGGCGCTCCTCCTCGCTTTCGCCGGAGTGCCGGGGCGTCCCGCCGGCCGGCGGGGGCGCGGCGGCGCGGCGGCGGCGGCGGCGCGCGGGCCAGCCCGCGAAGGCGTCGGCGACCTCGGCCGGCGTCACCGAGAACCCCCGCAGTTCCGCGTCGCTCCGGAGCCGCGCCGCGATCGCCCGCGCCTTCGGGTCCGCCTTGTCGAGCGCGCCGGCGAGCGTCTTCAGCACGCCGACCTCCCCGCGCCGCGCCGCGATGTCGAGCGGCGTGACGCCTTTCCACGTCGCGAGGGGATCCGCGCCCGCTCTCAGAAGCGCCGCCGCGGACGCGCCGAGGCCGTGCGTCGCCGCGACGTGGAGCGGCGACGCGCTGGCGCCGCTCGGCCGCGCCGCGAGCGCCGGGTCCGTCGCCAGGAGCGCGGCGAGCGCCGGAAGGAGTTTCGCCTCGAGGCGTGCGACGACGTCGCTCCGGCGGAGATGCGAGCCGCCGCCGAGCTGAGAATCAGGCCGCTCGGGGAGGAACCAGGGCGCCAAGGTCGCGATCGTCGACGCGCGGCGGATCTGGAAGCCGTCTAATAGCGCATGAAACGACCGCGAGGCGTCGGCGGCGTCGGACGCGGCGCCCGCCGCGACGAGGGCCTCGATGCCCGACGCGTTGTGCCGCGCGCAGGCCACGTGCAGGGCGCTCCGATCGTCGGGTACTGGCGTTCGACTGGCGGCCGCATGCGCGATTAATATCGGCGCGAAGACACGCATCGGCTCCTGCTGGGCAAATGTCCACAAATTTCGTCGACGCGTCGAGCGAACGCCGAGGCCCGCAGGCCTACTCCTACTTGTACAACCGTAGGTCTAGTAGGTCTAGAGGTTATCAGTGCGCGAGTACTGGGGAAACAGCGGCCGCAGCACTTCTTGTACTTCTTCCCGCTGCCGCAGGGGCAGGGGTCGTTGCGTCCGACCTCGGGGATACTCGCGCGAACCTCCGGAAATAGGTGAGCGGCCGCGGCGTCGGGCCCATGTTCCAAGCGGCAGGCGCCTCCGATGCACTGGCGACAACTCTCGCACGTCGACCGCGGCACCGCGCAGTTCTTCGCCGAGAAACATATCACAGACCCGCGCACGACTCCAAAATCCGCGAGAGTACCCGTCTCCATGAGCTCGAGGTCGAGATCATCATCGTCCAGCGTCAACCCCCCCGAAGTTGTGAGCGTCTGAGCACCCAACGGGACTCCAAAGCGGCGGCGGATCTTTCGTTTCACGTCGTCCACGGAATAGGTGTAGTGCAAGCAGAGAGGGAAGCATATTCGAGACGAGTTCGAGTCGTCCGTCCACAACACGCTCGCGATCCAGGTCGTCTCACCGCGGTATTTCCGGGCGAGGCCGTTCGCACAAAACTGCTTGTGCGAGACCCAGTGAGTCCTTTGACACTCTCGAGAACAGTAGAAAGCCGCGTGGCAGCACTCGCACATCTTCTTTCCGTCGACTCTAGCCATCGGATGCACAAGTCCCTCGTCGTCCGGCGCGGGAACACATCTCAACTCGCACATCCGAGAATTTAATGCCTCAAGCGCAGCGGGCTCGTCGAAATCCTCCTTCAACTCTAATATGTCACATATATCCGGACTATATTTAGTTGCGTAGTGATTTTCGTGGTCGTCTCTTCGCATCTGATCCATCTTGTCCGAAACGTTCCTCGCAAACTCGTTTGTAACAAACAGGTCTCCCATGATTTCATCCATGTTTGCGTACTGACCGAGGCTGATGGGGGGCTCCGTGAACGAAAACCTCGTCCGGCGGAGCGGGCCGCCTCTCTTCGCCTGCAAATTGGCCAAGCTCGAATTACCACAAGCGCTTGGTCCAAGCCTTTGGAACGGGACTCGTCGGGAGGCAATCTTCCTCTCAGGAGCTTCATCACGGCACCGAGATCATAGGTGCGATAGCTTGTAAAAATCGGGGGAGGGGCGCGGCGCGCGCGCGGGCCTCGGTGCGTCGGCGGGCGTCGCGCGCGGGGAGGGGCGCCTAGCCCTTGCCGTCCTTCCACTGGTAGAACTCCGTGGGCGCGTGGGAGAGCTTGCACTCCTCGTTGGCGCCGACGAACATGTGGCGCCACCACATCTGGCCCGCGTCCTGGGCCGTGCCGCGGCGGAAGTCCTGGAACTTGGTGAGCTGCATGACGAGGATCGGCGCCTGGAGCGCGTGGCCCTTGCACGACCGCGGCTTGGAGATGTGCCAGATGGAGTCGTCGACGAGGAGCTTGTGCGCCGTCGGGAAGTCGAGGAGCGTGATCTCCGTCGGCGCGCCGTCGACGGCGCACTTGTCGTCGTCGTCGCCGTCGTCCGCGTCCGCGACGGGAATGCCGACGGGCGGCGCGGGCCTCGCCGCAAAGGTCGCGTTGCCCGCCGGCGCCGGGGTCGGCTTCGGCGTCGCGGCGGCGGCCTTGGGCGGCGCGGCCTTGGCCGCGGCGGCGGCCGCGCGCTCCTCGGCCCAGCGGTGCGCGCGCGCGTCGCCGTCCTTGGCCGCGGCCTCGTCGGCGCTCGACGCCTCGGAGACGGTGACGATGCCCTTCTTCGCGGCGACGAGGCCCAGGAACTCGGCGTCCTGGGCGTCGATGACGAGGCCGTCGTACTCGATGACCATCAGGTCCGTCGGGACGCCCGTGACCGTCGCGACGGCGTCCTTCAGTTCGCCGACGCTCCGGCGATTCGAGATCGTCACCTCGAAGGCCTTGAGCGTCAGCCCCATGTCGACCCACTTGACCTTGACGACGACGGGCGTCCGCGACGCCGCGGCGGCCGCGCCGCCGTCGTCGACGACGCGCGGCGGCGCCGCGCCCGCGAACTCGACCGCCGCCTCGTCGTCGTCGTCGTCGTCCTCGTCGTCCTCGGGCGGCTCCTCCTCCTCCTCCGGGTCGAGGACCTGGGCGTCCGGCGGCAGCTCCTCGACCTCGACGTCGTCGTCGTCGCTGTCCATGGGCAGCTCCTCGACCTCGAGGTCGTCGTCGTCGTCGTCGTCGTCGTCCATGGGCAGCTCCTCGACCTGCAAATCGTCGTCGTCGTCCGAGCCGGGCATCTCCTCGATCTCCGGCTCCTCGTCGGAGTCGGACCCGTCCAAGGGCGGCATCTCCTCGACCTCGGGCTCCGACTCGGACCCGTCGAGCGGCGGCATCTCCTCGACCTCGGGCTCGTCGGACTCGGACCCGTCCAACGGCGGCATCTCCTCGACGTCCGCCTCGTCGGAGTCGCCGGCCATCTCCTCGACCTCCAACTCGTCGTCGTCCGAGAGCTCGACGCCCGGCAGGTCCTCGAAGGACTTGGCGCTCTGCTTCGCGCCCGTCGTCTTCGCCTTGGCCGCGCGGAAGACGTCCGCGTTCGACGGCCCGGGCCCCTTGGCCTTCTCCGGGCCCACGGGGTCCAAACCGTCCATGTCGCCCTCGGCGTCGGAATCGCCGTCGAAGGCGGGCATGTCGTCGTCGCTGGGCTCCTCGACGACGGGCTGGTCGTCGTCGGACGACTCGGAGCCGTCGCCGTAGACGTTCGACGCCGCGCGCTCGCCGGGAAGCTGCGGGCCGACGTCGACGATGGACGTCCACGCGTTCCGCTCGTAGGGCCAGAACCGCAGCCCCTCGCGCTTGACGGTCACGGAGATGCGCCGGGGCAGGATCTTCACCGTGAGGTCGCGGCCCGTGCAGCCCGGCGGCAGGAGCACGCGGAGCTCGATCTCGCGGACGCGCTGGCGCCACGAGAAGGTCGGGTACGTCGCCGACAGCCCCTCGCCCTTGGGAAACACGCGGAGCGAGTCCGCGCCGTCGTCCCAGGACTCCTCGAGGCAGTCGCGCGCCTGCGTCTCCGCGAGCGCCGTCGCGCGGCGGAACGCGGACGCGTCGTCGACGCCGCAGCTCTCGTCGAGCCAATGGCGCAGCAGGGGCCGCAGCGGCGGCAGGCGCGCGCACGTGAGGAAGCTCCGGGGCCCCATGCCCTCGTCCTCGAACTGGGGGATCAAGTAGTCGAGCTCGAGGCGCTCCAACACCTCCTCCAGCAGCAGGTCGTCCTCGTCGTCCTCGTCGTCCGACTCCAGACGCGGCAGGTTGTCGGGCCCGTGGAGCTCCTGGGTCACCTCCGCGTCGTAGGACACGTCGATGGGGCAGTCCGGGATGTAGCGCTCCAGGTTCGTGTTGTTGACGCAGGTCGGGTGGCCCTGGCCGCCCCACCACGCCTTCCAGCGCCGCTCCTCGGGCGTCATCTCCGCGCAGAGGTCGTGGATGTCGTCCTTGATGGCCTTGACCTGGTCCTTGCGCCGCGCGTCCTTCTTCGCCAGCGCGTACTCCTCGCGCAGGGGCACGCTGTTCGGCTCCAAATCGAGGCCCTTCTTCGCCGCGCCGAGCGCCGCGTCGTGCTGGCCGAGCATGCGGCTCGCGCGCGCGAGGCGGAAGTAGCCCTTGACGAAGGTCGGGTCGAGCTTCACGCACTCCTCGGCGTCGTCGTGGGCGCTCCGCCAGTCGCCCAGGGCGAGGTGGCAGGCCGCGCGGTTCGCGTAGAGCGTCTTGTCGTAGGGGTCGACGTCGACGGCCTCCGTGTAGAGCTTCACCGCCGGCTTGAAGCGCTTCTTCTTGAACTCCTCGTTGCCCGCGATGCGCTTCTCCTCCTTGAGGCGCACGAGCTCGAGCTTCGACGGGGGCGCCTTGGCCTTCTTGTTGAGGAAGCCCGTGCGCAGCGCGCCCGCGGGGCCGGACCGCTCGGGCGGCTCGACCTCCTCGATCGTCGGCATGTCGTCGTCGTCGTCGTCGTCGTCGTCGTCGTCGGAATCGTCGGCCTCGCTCGACTCCTCGCCGCCGCGGCCCGCCGTGACGTCCTCGATGAGGATGCCGTCGCTGTCGTCGTCGCTCTCGACCTCGGTGACGAGGATGCCGTCGCTGTCGTCGTCGGCCTCGTTCGACACCTCCTGGATGAGGATGCCCGAGTCGCTGTCGCTGTCCTTGGCCTTCGTCACGTTCTCCACCTCTGCGCGGAGGGGCGCGGGGGTCCGGGGGGGCGGGCGGGCGGCGCGCGGGGGGCTGGCGGAAACAGGGCCGGGGCGGGGCACGCACCGGTGATGACGATGTCGTCGTCGGAGGACTCCGCGTCCGCCGCGGCCGCCGGCGGCGCGCCGGAGGGGAGCTCCTCGATGACGATGTCCGAATCGTCGCTGTCGGAGTCGGCCATTGCTGCCAGGAGAAAAGTCGACTAGTGCCACCGCGTTCGTCGAAGCCACTCGTCGCAAAGAGAGAGCTCTCCCGCGATTGTTGAAGAAATCCCGCGATTGTTGCAGTCGCTGTCGGCAAGTTGTACGGCTCCGACGACGCCGATGGAGCCTCGATGGAGACCTCCCGACGACGGAGTCCGACGATAGCTTACGCAACGTACTTGGGCGCGAGCCCCGGCCCCGGGTCCGCGTCGTCCGCCGCGCCGAGGTACTCCTTCCCGACGGCCCAGACGAGGAAGGCCACGTAGGCGCCGAGGAACGCGGCGGCGTGCACGCGGTAGAGGCGGAACCCCGTGCACAGCAGCAGCACCAGGAACAGGAGCAGCGTGACGACGAGCACGAGCACGGGCACGACGATGTCCTCCGCCGGGAGGCCGTGGTAGACGCCGCCGTGCGACAGGCAGAACGCGAGCCAGGGCAGCCCCAGGCCGATGAGCACGTTGAACGTGTTCGACCCGAGCGCGTTCGACACGGCCATGTTCCCGAGCCCCTTGCGCGCGACGACCATGGACGCGACCAGATTCGGCAGCGACGTGCCCACGGCGGAGAAGGTGATGCCGACGACGGCGTCGGGCAGGCCCAGCATCGCGCCCAGCGTCTCGCAGAACGAGCACATGAACAGCGACAGCACCGCGAGCCACACGACGCAGGCGACGCAGGCCGCGGCGGCGTGCTCGCCGAGGCGCTCCGTCTGGAGGCGCACGTCGACGATGGTCCCGTGGAGCGCGAGCTTGAGCGGGAAGAGCGCGACGTGGCACGCGCCCGCGAAGGACAGTTTCGAGCCGTGGGGCCACTCGACGAGCGACGGCTCCTCGTCGTCCGTCGGGTGCGGCTCCGCGGCGGCCACGTCGCTCTTCCGGTCCGGCACGACGCGCCCGTCCGGGTCCTCGGCGCTCTCGAGGCGCCGCACCCACTCGGAGAAGACGTCGTCGTTCGGCGCTAGAAAGAAGGCCCGGCTCCGCTTCTCCTCCGCGCCGCCCGCGTCGTAGACGGGCGCGAGATCGAGCGCGACGAGGTGCCGCTTCGCGTCGACGACCGTGACGCCCCGCAGCGCGTAGCGCATGGCCCGCATGCGCGTCGTCCAGAACTTGACGCCGACCTCGTCGCGGTGGCGGTACGTCGCGACTTCGCCGTCCTTGACGACGCACCAGCGCAGCTCCCAGGCGTGGGCCGACGCGCGGCAGTTGCGGTAGAAGCGGTTCGCGCGGAAGACGTGGCAGGCGAGCTCGCCCGGCGATTGCTCCATCTCCTCGAGCTTCGCGTCCATGCCGAAGAGGTTCATCTCCTCGACGAGTTCGATGGTCGACGAGTTGAGGCGCTTCCCGAGCGACGGCCGGCGGCCGCCCGCGGCCGGCTCGTCGGCGTCGTCGTGCGACTCCTCGAACTCGTCGTGGAAGTTCGCCGTCGGTTCGTCCTCTATCAAACTCGGCCGCCGGCGGAACGACCTCCGCGGCGTCGGGTACTCGTCCGGCGCCGCCTCCTCGTCTTCGCCCGGCGGCGGCGCGTAGCCGACGCAGGCCTTGATCTTCTCGAACGTCGCGCAGACGACGACGTAGGCGCCGTAGCACGCGACCAGTATAAACCCCGCCCACCAGCGGATGACGATGTGCGCCGGGCCTCCCGGGTCGTCGGACTCCGGCGCGGACTCCAACGTGAGGAAGTATGAAAGAAGCACCAACGACAGGAGGTAGAAGGAAGCCTCCCGCGCGACGATGGCCTTGTCCAAAATCAGCACGCCGCCCTTGGCGCTGAGCACGGAGCCCGCGCAGATGCAGAGGTGGTTGAAGATCTCCGAGCCGACGACGGTGCCCACGCCGAGCGAGCTGTGCGTGATGAAGAGCGCCACGAGCGAGCTGAAGACCTCTGGCGAGCTCGCGCCGGCGGCCATGATCGTCGCGCCGGCGATGTCGTCGGGGATCGCGCAGCGCTCGCAGATCACCGACAGCGCGGGCACGAAGCGCTCCTCGCAGACGACGCTCAGCGCCCAGAAGAGGACGAGCGTGCCCGTGATGAGGAGCACGTAGCTCGGGGCCGCGCCGAGCTCCCCGACCCAGGCGGGCACCTCGTCCTCGTCGGCCATGGAGACGACGCGTCGTGTCGTGTCCTGGGCTGCCCGATCGATCAGGCGATTGGCCCTCATCGCGGCAACTCAGTCTGGTTGCAGTTAGCCTAAATCCCGTGGTTGATGTACGGCTCTAGTCGAGCCGACTCCGTCCGCCACCAGCGTCGTGCAATGGCCTCAATGCACCGCCTCGGCACGGCTCTGCGCGCCCCCGGGCGGCGGTCGCTGTCGTCGACGACCCGCGACGTGCCCCGGAAGCTGTCGTCGGCGTCGGCGCGCGTCTTCGAGGAGCCCGAGGCCGACTGGGCGACGGCGCCGCGGCCGCGGTCCATCACGGTGACGAAGGTGACGAAGGCGCCCCCCGCGGCGCCCGCGGGCCCCGCGACCTACGCGTCGCCGGCCGACGACGCCGCCGTCAAGGACCTCGTCGCGCGGCGGTCCGCGCCGCGGACGGACTGGACGCGCGAGGAGATCGCGGCCGTCTACGACGCGCCGCTCCTCGAGCTCCTGCGCGACGCCGCGGCCGTGCACCGGGCGCACTGGGACTCGCGGGACGTGCAGCAGTGCACGCTCCTGTCCATCAAGACGGGGGGCTGCACGGAGGACTGCGGCTACTGCAGCCAGAGCGTCCGGCACAAGACGCACGTGAAGCCGACGCGGCAGCTGCCCGTGGACGACGTCCTCGCGGCGGCGAAGCGCGCCAAGGCCGCGGGCTCGTCCCGCTTCTGCATGGGCGCGGCCTGGCGCGAGCTCGGCAACAAGAAGAAGGCCTTCCGCGAGATCCTCGAGATGGTCGAGAAGGTCAACGCCGAGGGCTTGGAGGTCTGCGCGACGCTGGGCATGCTCAACGAGGAGCAGGCGCGGCAGCTCAAGGACGCGGGGCTCACGGCCTACAACCACAACCTCGACACGTCCCGCGAGTTCTACCCGTCGGTGATCTCCACGCGGACCTACGACGACCGCCTCGCGACGATCGCCAACGTGCAGAAGGCGGGCATCTCCGTCTGCTCGGGGGGCATCCTGGGCCTCGGCGAGGAGGAGAAGGACCGCGTCGGGCTCCTGCACGAGCTCGCGAACCTCCCCGGGGGGCACCCGGAGTCCGTGCCCATCAACGCTTTGGTCGCCGTCCCGGGCACGCCCATCGGCGACGGCGGCAAGGCCGAGCCCGTCGACGTCTTCGGCATGTGCCGCATGATCGCCGCGGCGCGCATCGTCCTCCCCAAGACCATGGTCCGCCTCTCCGCGGGCCGCCTCGAGTTCTCCAAGGGCGAGCAGGCGCTCATGTTCATGGCGGGCGCGAATTCCATCTTCAACGGCGACGTGCTCCTCACGACGCCGAACCCGAAGTTCAGCGAGGACGCCCAGCTCTTCGACACGCTCGGCCTCCGCGGCCTCAAGCCCAAGCCCACGACGACCCACCTCAAGCGCGAGGTGGACGCGCCCATGGCCGCGTAGAGATCCCCCGCGGCCGGGGGGCCCGCCCCCGAAAAAAAAAAGCGACGCCCACAAGTCCACGCCGTCCTTTAACCGCTTACGTTGTAGCCGTCGGGGTAGGCCGCGCCCTTGGTCCAGGCGCGGCCGTTGGCGAAGAAGTGGGCGCGGACGTCCTTGAACGCGGACACGTCGGCTTCCAGCGCGTCGGGCCCGGCCCGGGCGACGAGCTTGCCGCCGAGCATGATGCCGAAGCAGGCCAGCAGGCACTGCCAGGCCTTCAGGCCCTCGTACTTGTCGTAGTGCTCGGGCCCGCGCGGGAGGTACCAGCCGACGCGGTAGAGGCACAGCCCGCAGAGCGCGGCGCCCATGCTCGCGTAGGCCGCGACGGCCCACGGCAGCCCCAGGAGCACGTAGTAGACGCAGGCCGTCAGGTAGTAGATGCCCTCGCAGGAGACCAGGTAGGCGCTCGCCTCGATGTGGTCCGGCTTCGTGGACCACGTCAGTACGACGCCCGCGCAGCCCAGCGCGAGAAACGCGGCCTCCAAAAGCCACGCGGGGCAGCCCAGCATCTTCGACGACACGCCCTCGGGCCCGAACTCGAACCAGGCCAGGCGCCCGGCGTCGCCGAGGAGCAGCTGGCCCGGTCCGGGGCTCGCCCAGTCGCTGAACGCGGGGTCGCCGAGCTTCTTCCCGAGGAGCAAGAAACCGAACGCGCCGTAGACCGTCGTCAGCGCGCAGGTCCCGAACCAGTTCGCGCCGGATCCGGCCTTCTTCTTCGCCGGCACGACGCGCGTGAGCCGCCGCTTCGTCTCCGCGGCGCGGCGCTTCTGCTCCTTGCGCTCCTCGTCCTCGTCGTCGTCGTCGTCCTTGGGCTTCTTCTTCTTCGGCTTCGTGTCTTTTGGTGTTTCTTCCGGCGGCGGCGGGTCCTTTTCCTCTTCTTCTTCCGTTTTTGTCGGCTTGCGCTGCCGCGCGGCGCGCGTCTCGACCATCTTCTTCGACGACGGACGAAGTGAGTGTGGTTTCTGGAGCTGCCAAGCTCGGTCGTGGCAGCTTGCAGCCCGGGGCAACGTGGTTAATGTTGTATTCAAGTTGCAATCGAGCTCCTACGATCTTATGCGCCGCGCTCCCTGAGCGCATCGGCAACGCAGAGCACCGGTCAGTTCCCGCCGGCAGCAGTCGCCGCCGCTTTAGAGCTCTCCCTGAGCATCAGCAACAGCACCGGTCGGTTCCCACCGGCAGCAGTCGCCGCCGCTTCTAGAGCTCTCCCTGAGCATCAGCAACAGCACCGGTCGGTTCCCGCCGGCAGCAGTCGCAACGAGAACGATGATGCGCCTGATCGTCGGCGCGCTGTGCCTGCTGCAGGCTGCGGCGTTCCAAGCGCCCGCAAAATTGCGGCCGCAGAGGCCACGCGCTCCAGGCCACCTGCACGCCGGCCGAGGCGAAGCAGGTCATCGAGCTGGCGAAGAAGGCCATCGCGAGAGACGGCTCCGTCAAGGACGCGCTCGGCTCGCTGCAAAAGGTCGAGAACGTGCTCGGCGCCGGGAGCCCCGCGGCGGGGAGCGTGTCCGTGTCCTTCGCCGCGTCGTTCCGGCGGCAGGGCAACCCCTTCAAGCTCATGAGCGGCGAGACGAAGGTCGCGAACCGCGGCAAGCAGGTCTGCCAGATCAAGGCGCGCGCGGACAAGGGGAAGCTCACGCAGTGCGCGATCCAGGGCTCCGGCGGCTGGGGGCGGACGCTGAACGTTAAATGTTAGTCGCGGAATTACGCCGCCCTTGCTAGTAGAACCACTCGTCCTTCATGTCGACGTTCTGCGTGTCGAGGGACGCGAGGAGCTTCGACGCCGCGTGGACCTTGGGCAGCTCGTGGGCGAAGAACCAGGACATCGTGTGGAGCTTGCCGTGGTAGAAGGCGTCGTCGTCGCCCGCGCCGGCCTCGAGGGCCGCGGACGCGATGGTGCCCTGCTTGAGCCACATCCAGGCGACGACGAGGTGGCCCGCGGCCGTGAGGTACTCGTTCGAGTTCGCGAGGAACGTGTCGACGTCGCCCGCCGCCGCGACGCCCACGAGCTTTTCCGTCGTTTTCCCGAAGGTCTCGAGCGCCGCCCCGAGGGCCGCCGCGGCCGGGCGGAGCTCCGCGTGGGCCGCCGCGGCCTCGGCGTCCGCGGCGACGCGCGCCGCGAGCGCCGCGAGCGCCGCGCCGCCGGCCATGGGCACCTTGCGGCCCAGCAGGTCCAGGCTCTGGATGCCCGTCGTGCCCTCGTAGATGGAGTTGACGCGCGCGTCGCGGTAGAGCTGCTCGACGATGAAGTCCGTCGTGTAGCCCGCGCCGCCGTGGACCTGGATCGCCAAACGGTTCGCCTCGAGCCCCCACTCCGACGGCCACGACTTGATCATGGGGATGAGCAGCTCGAGGACGAGGTGGAGCTCCTGCTTCGCCGCGGCGTCTTCGCAGACGGCCATCTTGTCGATGAGCTCGGCGCCGTAGAGGCTCAGCGCGACGCCGCCCTCGGAGTACGCGCGCGCGGCCAGCAGCATGCGCTTCACGTCCGCGTGCTGCACGATGGGCACCATGGGCGCCGCGGGGTCCTTGGACGTCAGGGGCCGGCCCTGGGCGCGGTCGCGGGCGTACCGCAGCGCCGCGGTGTAGCCGGCGACGCCGGACGCGGCCGCGCCCATGCCGACGCCGACCCGGAGCTCGTTCATCATGACGAACATGCACTTCAGGCCCTCGTGGGGCTCGCCGACGAGATACCCCGTCGCCGCGCCCGTGCGGTCGCCGAAGAGGAGCTCGCCGGCGTTCACCGACGCGATCTGGCCCATCTTGTGGTTCATGCCGCCGAGGTAGACGTCGTTGCGCGCGCCGTTCTCCAGCACTTTCGGCACGAGGAAGAGCGAGATGCCCTTGACGCCCGGCGGCGCGCCGGGGAGCTTCGCGAGGACGAAGTGCACGATGTTCTCCGACAGGCCCTGGTCGCCGCCCGTGATCCACATCTTGTTGCCCTTGATCGCGTAGGACCCGTCGCCGTTCGGCGCCGCGGACGTCCGGAGGTCCGTGAGCGAGCTCCCCGCGTGGCTCTCGCTGAGGCACATGGTGCCGTAGGCCTCGCCGGACGTGAGCTTCGGGAGCCAGGTCGCCTGCTGCTCCGGCGAGCCGTGCGCCGCGAGGAGCGTGATCGACCCGTTCGTGACGCCGTGGTAGCTCATGAGGCCCGTGTTCGCGACGGAGAACGGCAGGTTCGCGAGCGCCGCGGCGCAGACGGGCAGGCCGAGGCCGCCCTTGTCCTGCTCCAGCGTCATGCCGATGAAGCCGCCCTCGGCGTACTGCTTCTGCGCGTCGACGACGGCCGCGGGGTGGACGACCACGTCCGCGTCCGCGTCGTAGGTCGGCGCCTCGCGGTCGCCGACGGGGTTCGCGTCGTAGAAGACCTCCTCGGCGAGCGTCGACCCGGCCTCGACGATGGATTCGATGGTCTCCACGTCGTGGTCCCGGAAGCGCTCCGTCGCCAGCAGCGCTTGCAGGTCGATGAACTCGTGGAGCAGGAACTGGAGCTCGCGGCCGTGCAGGAGTTTCGAGGACGTGAGGTGCGGCGTCGACGAGGCCGTTGCCGTAGCAGTGGAGAGCGCGCGCTTCGCGAGCGCGCGCAGAGCTTGGGACCGCATCATCATTCGATCGCGATCGGCGTGGCGCCGAAGATCACGGGAGCGTGCAGTAGGCTTGCAGTCGCGCCACGTGCCGCTATTGTGCCGCTACCTCCTTACCCTCTCGTCGTACGCGCGCCGCAGCCGCCCGGCGAGTTCGCCGACGACGTCGGGCCGATCGGCGGCCTCGTTGGCGTTCTCGTAGTCGTCGAAGCAGGACGCCCCGTCGCACGCGCCGTGGCCGTAGAGCTCCCGCGCCAGCAGCCCGGACGGGGACCAGTCCGGCTCGAGGGCCGCGCCGAGCCAGCGCCGCCACTCCGTGTAGCGCCAGGCGTCCACCCGGAGCGACGCGCCCATGGCGAAGAAGCGCGACCGCTCGACGAACTCGCAGACGTTGTCCCGCCAGTAGTCGCTCGCGTTCGCCTCGTCGGACGGGCACCGCGGGTATTCCGCCAAGGCCTCGGCGCGGCCGCCCGCCGTCGCGTTCCAGGGACCGGCCTGGTCGAGGACGGCCGCGAAGGAGCGGCCGTCGACGGCTTCGTCGAGCGGCGCGCCCGCGAGCTCGGCCATCGTCGGAAAGACGTCGACGAGCTCGACGAGGGCCGACGACCGCTTGCCGTGCGTCGCCGGCCGCGTCGGGTCCGCGACGATCAGCGGCACGCGGAGCCCCGCCTCCCACTCCGTGAACTTCTGCCACGCGCCGTGCTCGCCCAGGCTCCAGCCGTGGTCGCCGTGGAGCACGACGAGGGTCGACGACGCGAGACCGGTGGCATCGAGGGCGTCGAGGACGCGCCCGAGCTGCGAGTCCATCCAGGCCGTCGCCGCGTAGTAGTGGCGCCGGAACGCCGAACCGTTCGCGCGCGGCAGCGGCGAGAAGGGATCCGCCTGGAATCCTCTGGTCGTCATGGACGAGAGCGCGATGGGCGCGACGGACGGATCGAGCGCGCCGTGCGCCGCGGCGTCGCTCTGGTTCCCGAGGAAGGGCGACGGGTAGCGCCAGGGCGTGTGGGGCTTCCGGAGGCCGGCGGCGACGAAGAAGGGCCGTCGAGCCGCGGCGAGTCGGAGCTTGTCGGCGGCGTCGTCGGCGATGACCTTGTCGCAGAACGGTCCGCTCCCGTCGAGGGGCTCGCCGTCTTCCGTCGCGTCGACGGCGCAGGCGACGCGGGACCAGCCGCCGGCGCAGCGCGCATCGGCGCGACGGCGTCGACGTCGGCCATGCTCGCGTTCCAGGACGGCGGGTCCTGGTTCGGCGGCAGGCCCGGGCCGACCCAGAACGGCGGCGTCGACCCGCCCTCCTCCGTGTGGAAGATCTTGCCCGTGCCTACGGTGGGACATCTCCCTCGAAGAATCCCGGCGAACGACGCCGCGCCGCGCCCGCGGTCCAGTAGCCGCGCTCTCGGAAGTGCTGCGGCGTCGTTGTGGTGCGAGCCCACCACGTCGCGTCGGCGCCGGACGCCCCGGACACGGCGCCCGAAGAAGGCGCGCGCGCCGCCGCGGCGCCGTGGAGAAAGCAGGTCCCGTTCGCGTAGGTCCACTTCGCGCAGGCGGCGGCGAGCGTGCAGTGGGAGCAGCACTCGCCGGCCATGCCGCCGTCGCGCGCGATGCTCACCTCGGCGATTTCGTCGCCGCGCCAGGCGGCGTCCGGGAGTTCTAAGCCGCAGTCGGCCTGGCGCACGTGGTTCGCGAAGTTCCAGGCTTTTGTGCTCCGCGGCCGGAGGCCCGTCAGGAAGGAATTGCGCGACGGGCTGCAGACGGCCTGGTTCGCGTAGGCGCGGTCGAAGACGACGCCGCGTTCCGCCAGAGCTCGCAGGTGCGGTGTTGGGACATTGTCCGTGTAGGGTTCGATGGATGGGCGTAGGTCGTCGACAAGGACGTAGAGCACGTTCAGTTTCGCGCTAGCGATGGCCAGGACCGTCGCGAGCCGTAAAGCAGTCATGCGCTTCGAGCAGCACTCAAGCTGGGGCTGCCTTCGCGGCGTCGAGGGCTGCGAACATCGGGCGCATTGAAACTTCAATGACCGCTTCAGCTAACACGAATCAAATCAGTCGAGACGATATCACACCCGCCACCAGCGTCGCGCTTGCCCACAGCCGACCCGCCTCCTCGACACTCGACGTCGTCGCCCTCGACAGCGTGCTCGCGACGATGTCCAGCCGCGATGTCGTCGACCTCACGCAGTCGGATGACGACTGCACACAAGCCCCGACGCCCGCCGCCGCGCCAAGGCCCGCGCCGCGGCCCGCGGCCGCGCCGCGGCCCGCACCGACGCCCGCCGCCGCGCCGAGGCCCGTGAAGACGCCCGCGGCGCCGGCGCCGCCCGCGGAGGTGACGCCCGACGCGCCGGCGCCGCCGCGCGCGCCCGCGCCGCCGCGCGCGCCGCCCCGGGACGACGACGACCCGGAGCTGAAGCGGGCCGAGAAGCGGCGGCGGCTCGGGGCACAAGCGTCCCAGGAGTCGGAGGAGGACCAGCTCGCGCGCATCCTGGCCGAGTCGGAGGAGACCGAGCGGGCCGAGAAGCGGCGGCGGCTCGAGGCGCAAGCGTCCCAGGAGTCGGAGGAGGACCAGCTCGCGCGCATCCTGGCCGAGTCCGCGGCGACGGCGGAAGCGGAAGCGCGCGCGCGCGCCGAGGCTCTGAGGCGCGCCGACGACGAACGAAAGCCGCTGACGACGGCCGAGTTCGTCGCCCTGTGGCGCGCGACGGAGGAGGGCACGGGCGTCGCCATGACCGACATCGAGGCGGGGACGCTGGTCCGCACGGGCAACGCCGCGGGCTCCGTGAGCGGCGCGACGCAGGACAAGGCCCAGTACGGGCGCCTCTTCTTCGGCGCCACGCGGACCGTCGCCGAGCTCACGAATTTGAAGGCGTCGGAGGTTTTCGTGGACATCGGGTGCGGCGTGGGCAACGCGACGATGCAGATGGCCTGCACGGTGGGCTGCGAGGCGCGGGGCATCGAGCTCATGCCGGACCGCCACATCGTCGGCCACGAGCACATGTGGCCCGCCCTCCAGCACGCCATCGGCGAGCGCGACGGCCCCCCGCCCAAGGTCGGCGAGGTCGTCCTCCGGCAGGCGGACCTCGCGGACCCCGCGGTCGCGGAGTTCCTCAGCTCGGCGGACGTCGCCTTCGTGAACAACTACAACGAGATCTTCGGCGCGCGGTCCTGCAAGCACGGCGAGCGGTCCCTCGACGAGCACGTCGCGCGCGTCTTCGCCTGCATGAAGCCGGGCTCCCGCATGGTCACGTTCCACCCGCTCGCGCTGGGCATGGACGCCGAGAAGGTGAACGAGGTCCGCCGGGACCGGGGCCTGGCGCCCAGCGCCGACGCGTCCTTCTTCACGAAAGCGCAGTCGACGCTCGCGCCGGGCCCGACGGCCTGGGCGCCGCGCGGCGAGGACGTCGTCTCGTGGTCCGACGGGCCCATCAAGGCCTACCTCTACACGCGCACGGCCCAGTCCCTCGAGAAAGCCTGCTTCCTCTGCACGAACCGAAAGTGCGTGGGCAAGGACATCCCGACGGCCTTCGTCAACGAGGAGTCCCTCGACCTCGTCACGGAGTGCATCTTCTGCGGCGAGAGCCGCCGGCCCGCCGAGCGCGACCGCGGCGAATCCAGGCGGGGCTAAAGCGATGTTTATTTCCGAGTTGGATTTTTTTGGCGTTCACGTCGCCTCGATTTCGCACTTGATTTCGCGTTGGCGACCTCAGGTTCTTTCGGCCCATGTTGACCATCAAGTTGATGTCCGCGGGGTCGGGCTGCGAAATGGATCCGAGCGAGAATGATGCCCCCATGAAAGCGAGCAGAGAGGAGACGAAGGAGGATGGCTGCGGCTGCCTGCTCGGCGGCAACGCTCCGACGAAAGCGATGGAGACCGCGCCGAGCGATGCGAGCGCGGCACTGGCGCTCGTGCGCCGCGCGGCGCTCGTCGCGAACCTGTCGAACCTCGCCTTCGGCTACGACGTCGGCGTCATGAGCGGTGCGCTGCTCTACCTGCGGCGGCCGGACCAGCTCGGCTTCACCGACGTCCAGGCGGAAGTCGCCGCGAGCCTCTTCAACCTCGCGGCCGCGGCGGCGTCGCTCGGCGTCGCGGGGCCGCTCAGCGACCGCCGCGGCCGCCGCGCCGCGCTGCTGGTTTCCGCGGCGCTCCTCCTCGCCGGGTTCGTGTGCCAGGCGTTCGCGCCGTCCTTCGCGGTCCTGGCCTTTGGGCGCGCGCTCGCCGGGTCGGGCTCGGGCGTCGCGTGGGTCTCCGCGAGCACGTGTCGCCGCGTCTGGGCAATTGGATGGATGCAGATATCTGCCTCGCCGCTAGGTACGCTCATGGCCGAGCTCGCGCCGACGAAGGAGCGGGGGAAGCTCACGGCCGTCGCGGATCTGGGCATCAACGTCGGCATCGTGGTCGGGTACGCGTCGTCGCTGGCGTGTATCGGGGTCTTCCGGGACGACGAGCGGCGCTGGCGGTCCATGCTCGGTTTGGGCGCTTCCCTGCCGGCGGCGCTCCTCCTCCTGCGAGGCGCGCTGCCCGAGTCGCCGCGCTGGCTTCTCGCGAACGGCCGCGCGGACGAGGCGCGCCGCGTGCTCGAGGCCTACCACGTGCCGGCGGACGCGGCGGACACCGCCGACGCGTTCGTCGCGCGCGTCGCCGGGCGCCGGCCGGCCGCGGCCGCGGCGCGCGCGAGCGAGACGGAGCGGCGGCGGTCGCTCCAGGGCTTCGCCGTCGCCGCCGCGGGGCAGGCGAACGGCAGCGAGGGCGTCCTGTACTACGTCGGCTACGTGCTCCGCGACGGCCTCGGCCTCGCGTCGCAGGTCCAGGTCCTCGCGGCGTCGCTCGGCGTCGGCGTCGTCAAGCTCCTCGGCGTCGTCGTCGCCATGGCGCGCGTCGAGCGCGCGGGCCGGCGGCCCATGCTCGCGCTGTCCGGCGCCTCCCTGGCCGTCACGCTCGCGCTCCTCGCGGCGACGGTCGCCGCGGGCGCGCCGAGCGTCGTCGTCGTCCTCCTGCTGTGCGCCTACATGTTCGCGTTCTCGCTCGGGGCCGGGTCGCTCGCCGTCGTCGTCGCGACGGAGCTGCAGCCCGAGGCGAATCGCGGCACGCTCGTCGCGCGCGCCGTCTTCCTGAACCGCCTCGTGAGCGGCACCTGCGCGGCGACGTTCTTGTCGCTGACGCGACGCGCCGGCGTCGACGGAACGTTCGCTTTTTACGCGGTCTGCTCCGCGATGACCGCGGTCGTCTTCGCGCGCACGCCGGAGACGAAGGGTCTGGATCTCGAGGCCATCCACGCCGACGCCGGCGCGGACGTCGAGCTCCAGAGCCCGCTGCAGGGGGGCGCCGCGGTCTAAATTCGCTCCTACAGGCCAACTTTAAGCGGCAGACGGCGTCGGTTGAAGTGCATGTTGTACCTCAAGGTGCCGCCGCTCTCATCGTGATGGCCGCCGCTGTTTGGCGTCGCATCGTAGCCGCAGCGTGTCTCTTTGCAGCGGGCGATGGCCTTGTGCCCCGTGCGTCGAGTTCGCCGCGCCGCACGCTTGCCCCGCTTCGAGCGCAGGAGTTGCGCATGGACGTGGCGGACTGCGGTCCCAAGGGGCTGGGCGCGTTCGCGGCGGAAGCTTGCGTTTCGGGCTCGTACGTCTGCGACTACGTCGGCGAGTCGATCGATTTCGTCGAGCGCGCGACGCGCTACCAGCGCGACCCGCCGGCGTACCTGTTCCACCTCGGCGGCGGCGCGATCGCCGGGAGCCACCGGTTCATCGACGCCGTCGCCTCGACGCACGCGTCGCGCGCGATCAACCACGCGCAGCACGCCAATCTCGAGTACCGAATCGATTTCGAGGCGCGGCGCGTGTCATTCTACGCGCTCAAAGACATCGCCGAGGGCGACGAGCTCACGTTCGACTACGGCGAGGAGTACTGGCTCCAGCGTGGCTTCGCGCCGGCGGACGACGACCGCGACTACTCGCCCGCGCGCGTCGCCGCGGAACGATTCAAGCTCGCCGCGGCGCAGCGGAGTTCCGGGGACGCCGGGTCGAACCCGCTCTCGCGGCGACGGAGGCGCGAGCGCGCGCCGAAGGACGCCGCCGCGCTCGCCGCGCTCCTCCGGGACCGGCCCGAGCGCTAACCTATCCCGCGCGGGCTATGTTCGTCGCTCTTCGTCGCGGGGGCGGCCACACCTGCGTGGTTGAAGCACGACTCGTCTCGTTTGAGGCATGTTGAAGGTCAAGTTGCACGAGCTCGAGCCGCGCGGCCGAAGCATGACCGCTCTCTGCTGCTTGCGCCAACTGTCGCGCCACCGACGACACCGCATCCTCACGAGACGATGCCTCACCAGTGATGACGACGGCCGGCGGTCGCGGCTGCGCGCCCTCTACGAAGACCACGCGCTCGTCCACGGCCGCGAGGGCGCGGCGCCGACCACAGATCCAACGGTGGTCATAGCTGACCGCAAGATCGCCGACGCGGCGCGCCGCGGCGTGTTTGACGATTTGAAGGGCAAGCTCAAAACCGCCCCGCACCGGTCACACCTCGACGCCGCGCAGCGCGCGGGCGCGGACATGGCCGGCGTCCTCGCGGCGCAGGGCGTCGCGCCGCGGTCCGTGGAGCTGAGTCGCGAGGTCGACGCCGCGCGCGCGGCGCTCGTCGCAGCGATACGACGAGTCCCGACCGACGAGCGCGCCGGCGACGCCGGGCTGCTGGAGAGACGCGACGCTCTGGACGCGCTCGTCACGGCCCAGAACCACGCGGCCGTCGGCGACGCGCTCGCCTTCGGGTCGCGCGCTATCCAGGCGCCACGCTTCGACTTTGAATGGAGATCGCGCGACTCGACGAGACGTAAGACTCCTGGAGTGTGTGCCGGGAGGCCTGGAGGGCGTTTCTCCACAACGCTGTGCGGCGCCAGCAGATCGCCAGCGATCAGTGCGCACCTTCGAAATTATGCCTCCTCCGCCCGCCGCCGCGACGCATCGTCCGTCGCGGTCGGCGCGCTTCAAGGCCTGGGCGACGTCGGCCCGCGCCAGCGTCCAAGCCGACACAACCGCCGCCCCTCGTAAATCCAAGGCCGATCGCCTCCGCTCCTGGGCGGCGTCGCTCGGCACGATCGGCGCGAACCTGCACCGCCTCTCGCTCCACGAGTCGGCCCCGCCGCCCGCCTACGACGACCCCGACGCCGACGCCCTGCCGGACTACGCGCTCCGGGGCCCCCTCGGCCGCGGCGCGTTCGCGCGCGTCGTGCGCGCGACGCGAGCGCCGACGGCGGCGAAGTCGCGGTCAAGATCCTCGACAAGGCCGCCCTCAGACGGAAGCGCACCATGGCGCGGGACCCGGCGACGGGCCGGCCCAAAGTCACGACGGCCCTGGACGCCGTCGCCGGCGAGGTCGCGCTCGCGCGGACGCTGGATCACCGACGCGTGCTCAGGGTGTTGGACGTCGTCGAGGACGACGCGCGGCTCTGCCTCGTCCTCGAGCTCTGCGCCCGGGGCCCCGTCATGGCCTACGACCCGGAGGCCGCGCGCCACGCCTGCGCCGTCTCCGGCGGCGCCGTCGCTCGCGGCCGCGCCGCGCGCTACGTGCTCGAACTCGCGGACGGGCTCGCGTACCTCCACGCGCGCCACGTCGCGCACCGCGACCTCAAGCCGGCGAACGTGCTCCTGCGCGGCGACGACAGCGTGGCCATCGCGGATTTCGGCGTCGCGCACCGCTTTGCGGGCGGCCTCGGCGGCAGCGAGGGCGCGACCGATTCCGCGGCCGCGGACGCGCGCCTCGAGGGCGCCGCGAAGCTCGCGCGGCTGCGGCGCCTGGAGCGCGCCGCGAGCCTCGCGCAGATCTCGGGCACGGAGGGCACCTACGCCTACTGGGCGCCGGAGATGGTCGCGACGGCGGCGGCGGGCGAGAAGGTCCACTTCAACGCGTTCGCGTGCGACGCGTGGGCCCTGGGCTGCTGCTACTACAACTTCCGGACGCGGCGGAACCCCTTCGACGTCGCGGACTCCGTCGAGGGCCTCTTCGACGCGATCCGGGCGGGCGTCGTCGACCTGTCGGACGCGGCGCTCGGCGCCGAGGAGAGACGGGTCCTCGCGGCGCTCCTCGCGCGCGACGCGGCGGCGCGCGCGACCATGGCCGACCTCCTCGAGGACCCGTGGCTGCGCGCGGCGCAACGAGAGGACACTTAAATCAAGCTTCAGAGCGAGAATGACACTTAAACACACCTTCAGAGCGCGAGGGACGCGAGGTCGTCGTCGTTGGGGACGTAGCCGTGGCAGTGGCGGGAGACCTGGGGCGCGCCGCGGCAGACGCGGCCCGGCGCCTTCTTGGGCGCGGCCGCCGGCTTGAGGTAGTGGGGCCGCTTCACGGCGAGGCCGTCCTGGCGGCGGACGACGACGACGTCCTCGTACTGGCGGTCGCGCTCGTTGTGGCCCGGCCCGCGGTACACGGGCCGCGGCCGCGGCCGGGGCTTGCGGATCTCGGAGAAGCCGCCGCCGCGCTTCGGCTCCTCCGGCGGCACGTAGGCGTCGCGCGCGTCGCGGGCGCCGCGCCGGTCGTGCGTGCCGTCGGCCCGGCGGAGCGCCTTTTTCAGCGCCCGGACGTGCTTGTCGACGTCGCGCCGCAGCGCGCGGACGACGTCCGCCTCCTCGATGACGGCGACGTCGGACTGGGCGATCATGATCGCCGCCTCGAGGATGGCGCCGTGGGCCGCGCCCGCGCCGCGCGGGTCGCCGAGGCCGCCGCCCTGCCGCAGGAGGCTCAGCGCGTCGCCGGACCGCTCCCGCGACTTCTTGAGCGTCTCGACCTCGTCCTCGAGCTTGAGCATCATCGCCGGCGCGCGCACCTTGGGCGCGCGGGCGCGCTTCGCGTGCTCCTGCTCCACGGTCGACGCGAGGGACTGGAGGTGCTTGGCCAATTCGCGGATCGCTTGGCGCCGCGCCTCCGGGCCGACCTCCTCCGACGCCTCCGAGCTCCGCGACGACTCCGGCGGCTCGTCGTCGTCGTCGTCGTCGTCGTCGTCGTCCTCCGGCGCCGGCGCGCGCTCCGGCGCCGGCGCGGCGCCGTAGCTCACGAAGGACCCGCCGAGCCAGCGGCACGGCGCGGCGCCGCCGGCGTCGGCGACGGCCCGGCGCAAGACCTCCTGCTGCCGCGCCTCGAGCTTCGACTCCTCCAGCGCGAGGTCCGCCTCGAGGCTCGTCTCCTTGCCCTCGGCCGGCGCCGCGGCCGACGCCGCGCGCGACTTCACCTGCGCCTCCAAGGCCGCGAGCTCGTCGGCCAGCGCGTCGTCGTCGTTCGCGTCGACCTTGGCCTCGCCGCGGCGGTGGAGCTTGGCCTCCATGGCCGCGAGCTCCGACTCGTCGAGGTCGTCGGGCTCGCTCACCTTGAGGTGCATGTCGAGCGTCGGCGCCAGGCCGGCGTCCTTGGCCTCGGGCGGCGCGTTCTCCTTCTCCGGGCTCGGCATGCCCCCCCGCGACCGGGGCAAAACGACGTCGACCTTCTTCGCGTCGCCGCTCCCGGACCGCGCGGGCGGCAGGAAGGAGCCCAACATAGTGTGCCACGCAACCGCTTTTAACGTTAACGTTGGCGAGCCGATGGTGCAGGGGTTGCGAGTACAAGAGCGGGGCAGCGTCGACGAGTGCGGCTAGCGGCGGCCCCAACCGC
This sequence comes from Aureococcus anophagefferens, assembly GCF_000186865.1. NCBI lineage: Eukaryota > Pelagophyceae > Pelagomonadales > Pelagomonadaceae > Aureococcus > Aureococcus anophagefferens. The sequence goes on from NW_008705587.1 coordinate 161,199, forward strand.
GCGGGCCGCGGGCCGCGCGACCATGTACGTATGGAAGAACCAGAACCACCGGGACCGGCGGAAGCGGCCGCGGCCGCCCATGGGCTACAAGGCCGCGCCCCCGGCCAAGGTCGACATGAGCAGCCGCGTCGAGCGCGACGAGCAGCTCAAGGTCGAGGCGCGGCGCAAGTTCGCCGAGCAGGAGGAGCACGAGGTGCGCATCCAGACGCGGGACATCAAGCAGCTCATGGACGACTACCTGCGGACGAAGCACGGCCGCCAGGAGCTGCTCCACGTGGCCGACGCGATGCGCCGCGAGCAGGAGCGCGCCGAGGCGCTCAAGAAGAAGCAGGAGCAGGAGGCCGAGGAGGAGAAGAAGCGCGCCGCCGCCGAGGAGAAGGAGCTGGAGAAGGCCTACAAGCAGCGCGAGAAGAAGGAGGCCTCGATGAAGAAGGCGCAGCATAAGGCGCGCGAGAAGCTCCGGCGCAAGGGCCTCCTCGCCGAGGACGCGCCGACGGCCGAGATGTTCGAGGAGAAGTTCTTCGACGTGTCGCTCACGGAGGTGCCGGAGAAGAAGCGCAAGCGCATCATCCAGGAGCTGCGCGCCGTGACGCGCTTCAGCCTGAAGCAGGCGACGGACGCGGCCGAGCGCGTGCCGTGGACGATCAAGAGCTCGTTGACCCGGGAGGCCGCGGACGCCGTCGTCAAGCGGCTGTCCCGCGCCGGCGCCGGCGTCGAGCTCGTCGCGGGCAAGAAGCCGGCCGCCGACGAGGCGAGCGTCGACTCCAAGGAGGCGGACGTGCAGTTCCTGGAGGCGCAGCGCGAGAAGCGCATGCTCGAGCGGAAGAAGCGCGCGGCCGTGAACATGGCCGGCGTCGAGGCCGCGGACAAGGAGCGGCAGCAGGTCCAGGCGACGTTCAGCGTCTTCGACGCGGACAACAGCGGCGCGATCGACGTCGGCGAGCTCGAGGGCCTGCTCAAGGAGCTGTGCATCCCCGTCAAGGACAAGGACGAGCTCCACGCCATCATGACGGAGCTCGACGGCGACGGCTCCGGCGACATCGACTTCCACGAGTTCTACATGTGGTTCAAGCAGGTCGGCGAGTCGAAGAAGGGCGGCATCATCGGCAACGCGCTCTCCGCGTCCCTCGCCGTGCAAAAGTTCGGCAACGCCATGGCCGGCGCGACGCGCATGCTCGAGGCGAAGCGCGTCATCATCGCCTGCGCGGAGCACGACGCGGCCCAGCACGCGCGCCTGCTCTTCCGCCAGTCGCGGCCCGACGAGGGCCACGACGGCGACGAGGTCGCGCGCGAGGTCGCGGTGGACCTCGCGGCGGAGAAGCGCTTCTCCGCCGTGCGCGCCGTCGTCGGGCGGCCGACGCAGGACGGCGGCGGCGGCGGCGACAACGAGGTGCCCGAGTACGAGGCGCGATCCTTGCGCGCGCGGCGCCTGCTCTACCACCCGGACCTGTGGCCCGTGCCGCCGCCGCCGCCGAAGCTCGTGCCGCCGCACTGGATGAACGCGGACCGGCCGGGCCTCAGCGATCCCTTCGACGAGGCCGGCGACGCCGTGAAGCTCGGCGCGAAGATCCACGGCGTCGACCCGACGGCGGGCGAGCGCGCCGCGCCGCGCGCGTCCGACGGCATGCGGGGCATGACGCGCCACCACTTCCTCAACGGCAAGCCGGAGAAGCAGGCCCCCGGCCCCGGGTCGACCTTCGCCCGCGCCATCGTCGCCCTGCGCAAGGACATCGCGTTCCCGGACGCCGCGCGCTTACGTCCCGAGACGGACGCGCCGGGCGTCGAGGTCGTGCCCGAGGGCGCGATGAAGGCGCTGGCGACCTTCGCCTGGCGGCCCGACATGGAGCCGCGGCCCCGGCGCAACGTGTCCATCGAGGCCGAGTTCACGGGCTGGAAGCCCGCGCGGCTCCAACCCTCTCGCAAGCGGCACGGCGCGTACGAGCTCGAGTTCGCGCTGCCGCCGGGGAGGTACCGCTACGGCTTCCGCGTCGACGGGGAGCACCACGTGGACCCGCTGGCGCCCATCGCGCGCACGGGAAACGGCTCCTACAACGTGTTGCACGTCCTGGCGTACCACCGGTCGAAGCAGAACGACGCGCTGTCGCCGCCGAAGCCGAAAAGGGGCGAGCCGCTGGAGATCTGCCTGAACGGCCACCGCCTCAAGGACGACGGCGCCTGGGCGCTGGCCGACGCCATCCGCTCCGGCGGCGGCGGCGGCGCGCTGCGGGTGCTGGCCTTGCAGGCGAACGGCCTCAGCGGCGACGGCGTCGGGAGCCTGTGCACCGCGCTGGCCTCCGGCGCGGCGCTCAAGCTCGAGAGTCTAGATTTATCAAAGAACCGCATCGGCGTCGAGGGCGGCCGCGCCGTCGGTTTGCTCTTGTCGGAGAAGTGGGACGGCAACGCGGACGACGCGGACCGCGCGGTGCCCGCGCCTCTGGTCAACGTCCGGCTCGCGCGGTGCCGGCTCATGGACGACGGCGCGGCCCAGGTCGCCGTGGGCGTCGTGGGCAACGGCACGCTGCGGAACCTGGACCTGAACGAGAACGGCGTCGGCGAGTTCGGGTGCGCGGCGCTCGCGCGCGCGCTGCTCCGCAACGGCGTGCTCCAGTCGCTGAGCCTCGCGGGGAACCGCGTCGACGCCGAGGGCGCCAAGCACCTGAGCGTGCCCGTGCGCATCTCGGGCGCCCTGCGGCGCCTCGAGCTCGCGAACAACCAGGCCGTGGGGAGCCTCGGCGCGTACCACCTCGGCGAGGCGCTCGCGGGCGGGTCGCCCGACCTCCTGCGCCGCGTCGCCGCCGAGGAGGAGGCGGCGCGGCACCGGCGCGGCGAGATCTCGATCAAGACGCTGGCCATCTCGGGCGTCGGGAGCGACGACGACGACGACGACGACTACAAGCGCGTCGGCAACGTCGACAGCGCGGCGTCCGCGTCCGCGAACAACAACCTCCGGGGCATCATCAAGCTCAAGGCCAAGGCGAACGCCGTCAAGAACAAGGCGAAGCGCAAGATCGTGCGCAGCGGCACGCTCGACTACCTCGGGCTCGCGGACTGCTCCATGTGCCGCGAGGGCGACCGCCGGGGCATCGTCGCGGTCTGCGACGGGTTGCAGCGGTCCGCCGTGCTCACGTCCCTGGACCTGAGCCACAACGAGCTCGACGACTGGGCGGCCCGCGCCTTCGCGCACGCCCTGCAGAAGTCGCAGGACCACAACCGGCTCAAGTTCGTGTCGCTCCGGGGCAACACGGCGATCTCGCCCGAGTGGATGTGGCGCGACCACGCCATGCCCGCGACGGAGAACGACGCCGAGGCCCAGCGCACGGGCCAGCTCGACATGCTCGTCACCGTGCCGTCCATCGCGACGTCCATCGAGCTCACGCGGCGCGCCGTCGCGGAGCACGAGCGGCAGCAGGCGCTCTTCCTCGCGCGCGAGCGGCGCAAGAAGGACCGGAAGATGGGCGGCGGCGACGCCAAGCCGGCCCGGGCCAGGCCGCCGAGCCGGCCGACGACGCCGGGCTCCGAGTTTCAGGGCACGGAGCCGAGCGGCTCCGACGGCGAGGGCGAGCCGCGCGCCGCGGGCTCCCAAGTCGACGGCGGCGACTCGACGACGCTGTCGACGATGACGGCGTCCCAGGTCGAGAAGCGCGCGTCCTTCAACCGCCGCGCGAGCCGCCGCGCGTCCATGGCCCAGCGCCGCGCGGCGCGCGACGCGATCAAGAAGCCCGTCGTCGAGGAGGAGGACGTCGCGGAGGAGGTCGACGAGGGCATCATCGCGCCGCCGCCGCCCGTGGACCCCAAGAGCGGCAAGCTCGAGGGCGAGTGGACCGCCGTGAGCGGCTGGTTCCGCATGGCCGACAAGTACGCCGCGCGCGCGGTCCGCCGCGAGGAGGCGCTGCGGGCGAACGAGTACGCGCGGATCCAGTGCGAGAAGGACGCCGTCGAGGCCGCGGGCGCCGCGGCGGCGGCGCGCGCGAACCTCGCCGCGGCGCGCGTGCCCGACGGCCCGAAGCTCGTCGAGGCCGTCGCCCGCGAGCTCGCGGAGGTCACGAAGGCGCAGCAGAAGCTCGCGGCCGCCAAGGTCGCGCGGAGCCGCCGCGGCGCCCAGACGGACCGCACGATCATGCAGGAGGGCGCCGCCGAGGTCGCCGCGAAGCTCGCGCAAACCGAAGAAGCGCGGCGGCGCCTCGGCGCGCGCGACGTCAACGACTCGCGCGCGGGCTCCGCGGGCCACGCGAAGCGCCGCGGCGCCGCGGGGCTCGTCTCCGCCGAGGAGCTCGGCGCGGCGGTCGCCGCGCGGCAGAACGCGGAGACGGTCTACAAGAAGCCGTGGGTCCCGACGAAGTGGCTGCCCAAGTTCCTGCGCAAGTACCGCCAGGTCGAGCAGACGCGCGCGAAGAAGCTCCAGAAGATGATCTCCGGCGCCGGCGCCGGCGACGGCGACGGCGGCGGCGAGGCGGCGACGGCCGCGGCCGCGGAGCAGACCCTCGTGGCCGACAAGCTCGCGCTCGCGCGCGACCGCGCGGCCATCGCGGCCATCAAGAAGGCCGCCAAGGACAAGAAGCGCGAGGGCTACCGCGAGGCGGAGAAGAGCCGCATCAAGGCCATCTTCCAGCGCGTGGACACGGACGACAGCGGCACGGTCGACTCCTTCGAGCTCAAGGCGCTCTTGATCCGGCTGGGCTGGGTCTCCGTGACGCCCAAGCAGATCCGGGAGACGATGAAGGAGCTGGACCGCGACGCGTCGGGCGAGATCGACTTCGACGAATTGTCGAGCTGGTGGGTCGACGGCGGCGGGAAGGAGAAGGTCCGCCGCATGAACCGGACGTTCCGCGCGCTCCTCCTGGGCAAGTCCAACGTCTTCAGCAGCAGCAAGGGCGAGCGCGGCGGCGTCTTCGACCCCCTGCTCCAGGACGCCGTGCGCGCGCTCGAGGCCGACGCGTCCTACGAGGCGACGAAGCGCGCGAAGGTCGGACTTTCGGAAGCGGCGGCCGCCGCGCGACGCCTGCGTTTGCCTCGTCTGCGGCGAGGCCTGCGTGGACCACGTGAACCACAGCCTCCACGTGCGCGACGGCAAGCGGGGCCACCAGTCCTTCGAGCGCGCGGAGACGGCCGCGCACCGGCGCCGCGCGCTGCTGGACCGCGCGCGGAACAAGGTCGCGATCGCCGCGCGCGCCAAGGAGGGCCGCGCGGCGAAGAAGAAGATGAGCCGCTCGGAGAAGAAGAAGGAGAAGAAGAAGAAGGAGGAGGAGACGCGGCCGCCCTTCCCCGTGTTGGTGGTCTACGACCCGCGCGTGCCGCACCACATCGAGATCCAGACCTACGACATCCCGGACAAGCACCACGGCCGGCCCACGGGCGCCGTGAGCCTGCTCACGTCCGCTTTGTACTGCATCGCCGACGGCCTGGGCAACGACCTCGTGACCAAGGGCGCGGGCTCCGAGTGGCTCCGCGTCGTCTGGCCCTCGCACGCGGCGGCCGGCGGCGGCGAGGACGCGTCGCTGACGACCGCGGCGGCCATGTACGGCGCCATCCACGGCGGGCCCATGCCCCGCGTGTCCCGCGACGACGACGGCCCGCCGCGCGCGGTCGTCTGGCTCCACAACCGCCACTCCGAGTACTCGAACGGCAAGGAGCCCGTCTTCCGCCCCCTGAAGGCCGGCGAGACGCCCTACGAGAAGGGCAAGGACCAGGAGGAGTTGGAGTGGATGGAGCTCGACGAGGAGGACCGCATCGCGGCGAACAAGAAGGCGACGTGGTGGCAGGAGCGCGCGCTCCGGAAGCGGAAGGCGCGGCTCGCCAAGGTCCAGGCCGCGGAGGAGCGCGAGTACGCGAAGCGCCAGAAGATTTTGGGCGAGTACGCCCACTACAACATGATGGCGCGGTCCCTGCTCGAGGGCCACGACGTCGAGCTCTTCGCGAAGCCGCGCTGGTTCCGGTGCCACCCGGGCATGCCGCGCGGCACGCGGCTCAAGGTCCGGTCCATCCCCGAGGTCTACAGCGCCGTCATCGGCGAGCTGCGCTGGGGCTACGCGCTCCTCGCCTACGGCAAGGCGCGGAACTGGCTCCTCGTGGCCTACGGGCCCCGCGACAACGCGTGGCTCCTCTTCAAGGCGCCCACGCGGCCCTTCGTGCAGCAGGTCATCTCGACGGTCGAGCTCACGGACCTGCGCCACGTGGGCTACAGCCCCCAGCTCGTCGAGGAGGGCGCCGCGGACCGCGTCACGGGCGAGCGCGCCAAGACCATGGGCGAGAAGGCCGCGTCGCTCGCCGCGCGCGCGGAGACGGAGGACATCGACGACGACGAGCTCGCGGCCATCGGCGACGGCCGCAAGGAGGCGCCCCTCGTCAAGCCCGACGCCGACGACGACGCCTCCGTCGTCACGGACCGCCCGGAGACGGGCCGCCCGGAGACGGGCGCGACGACGATGACGCGGCCGGAGACGGGCCGGCCCGAGACGGGCCAGTCGTCGCGGCCGACGACGGGCGAGGAGGGCGGCCGGCCGCAGACGACCACGCCCGTCGGGAGCAGCGGCTAACGTGTGTGTTGTGCGTTCGTCCGCCAGCCGATGTGCAGGTCGCGTGCGTCCGAGGGGAGCTATGGCCACCCCGCAGGAGAGCTCCCTACGCGGGGACGCGCACGCGGACCTCACGTTGAAGCGACGTTGAATCACCCCGCGCGACGCTTGCCCAGCACATCAGCCGTGCCGGTGCGACAGCAAGGCGAAAGCCATCCCGCAATAGGCGAAAGCCACACCGCAATTGACAAGCAACGATTTCGGCGTTCGAGACGACGTGACAGACCAAAAGCAAGCAAGGGCCCGCCGACGTATTGTAAAAATGAATCGCCGCGCCGTCCTGCTCATCATCGCCTCCGTCTCCGCCGTGGCGTTCGGAGGCAGAGTCGTCGCCGCAGCCTGCGAATCGCACACGAAGAAGAAGAAATGTAAGAAGGTCGGGTGCAAATGGTCTAAAAAGAACGGGTGCCAGGACAGCGGCGTCGCGACTTGCGCCGGCCGGAAGAAGAAGCAGTGCCGGCGACCCCGTTGCAAGTGGTCGAAGAAGCGCGGCTGCAAGGAAACGGGCGGCGGGAACGAAGGCGGCGGCGACGAGGCGACGCCCAAGCCGACGGCCGACCCGACGCCCAAGCCCACGCCCCGGCCCACGACGACGACGGCCGCGCCGAAGCCCAAGCCCACGCCCACGCCCACGCCCGACCCGACGCCCAAGCCCACGCCCGAGCCGACGCCCGACCCGACGGCCGCGCCGACGGCCGACGAGCTCCGCGCGTTCCTCGTCGAGCAGCTCGAGGAGCTCCAGCTGCCCGGCCTCCAGGTCGCCGTCGTCGAGGGCGGCGCGGTCACGTTCGCCACGGGCGTCGGCTACGCGGACGTCGAGCGGCGCGTGCCGATGACGGCCGACACGCCGACGCTCCTCGCGAGCGTCTCCAAGACCGGAC
>NW_008705587.1:168701-170478 GCF_000186865.1 Aureococcus anophagefferens
CGCGAGGAGCCACTTGTGCGCCGAGACCGCGTAGGCGTCGGCCCCCGTCTNTTCGACGTCGACGTCGAGGTTGCCGACGGCCTGGGCGCCGTCGACGACGAAGAGCGCGCCGCGTTCGTGGGCGAGGGCCGCGAGCTCCCGCACCGGCAGCGCGGCGCCCGTCGTCGTGAGCACGTGGCTCACGGCGACGACGGCGTACGCCGGGCCGGCGTCGAGGGCCGCGGCGAAGGCCGCGACGACGGCCGCCGCGGACGCGGGCGGCGCGCCGAGCGCGACGGCGTCGAGGCCGCCGAGGAGGCCCGTCGTTACGTAATGGCGCCACGCGGCGACGCCGCCGCCGTGCTCCTGGTCCGTCGTGAGCACGCGCGGCGCCGCGCCGCCCCAGCGGTCCCGCGCGAAGTAGCCCGCGCTCGCGAGGCCGTCGGCGACGAGCGTGAGGCCCACGGTCGTCGACGGCACGAGCGCGACCTCGTCGAGCGACACGTTCGCCCCGAGCGACCTCGCCGCGAGCGCGCGCGTCGCCTCGGGCAGCCCGCCGGACCAGGGGTAGCGCGACACCTTGTCCGCCTCGAGCTCCTTCCACCGTTCGACGGCGCAGTCGACGGCCGCGCGCGGCGTCGGGCCCAGCGAGCCCACGTTCAGGTAGGACAGGTTCGCCGGCATGAAGAAGGCGTCCGCCGGCACGGGGATCCGCCGCGCGGCGGCGAGCAGCGGCGCGCAGGGCGGCAGCAGCGCGTTTGGGGCAGCTGGCGGGGGCAGCGCATCCGTCGCGACGCTCGCCGACTGCGCATTTGTCGCGGCAGCCAGGAGCAAAAGCAATGTTCTCCAAGCCATTGCGGAGATGCTCGAAGACACAGAACTGGTTGCTTGCACCCGATGTAGCCTCGATGTTGCAGCAGTACGTGCGGACAACCCCCCTTAATAAACCCGCACCCTAGGCCTTCTCGTACTGGAGGTAGTCGTTCTTCGTCCGCGGGGTCGCCGTCTTGGAGCCGCTCGCGCAGAAGAAGCCCGCGTCGCACTCGCCCGTGGGCGCGGCGAGGCCCGCGGTCTCGCAGTAGGAGCCGCCGTCGCAGGCCGCGCACTCGGCCTCGGCCTCGAGGCCCGCCGACGCGCCGTAGGAGCCCCGCGGGCAGAGGTGCTCCGTGGCGAAGGCCGTCCCGTTCGGGCAGAAGGAGCCCGCGGGGCACGCCGCGGGCGTCGCGGTCGCGACCTCGCAGAAGTGGCGCGGCGGGCACTCGGCGCAGTTCGACGCGCCGGTCGCGCTCTGGTACGTGCCCGCCGCGCAGGGCTCGGGCTCGGCGACGGCGTCGCCGCAGAAGTGGCCCGCGGGGCAGACGACGGGCGCGTTCGTCGTGCCCGCCGGGCAGTACGTCCCCGCCGCGCAGGGCGACGGGACGACGGTGCCGTTCTCGGGGCACGTAAAGCCGCCGGTGCACGGCGCGCAGTCCGTCAGATTCGCGTTGCCCGTGGAATAGGAGAACGTGCCCTTGGGGCACGGCAGGGGCGCCGCCGACGCGCGCGGACAGTAGGCCCCTCGGGGGCAGACGTCGGCGACGAGCGCGCCGAGGTGGTAGACGGCGTCGGGCGTCGGCGTGTGCGAGTTGCGCGCGCAGTAGTGGCCGCCGGCGCAGTCGCCCGTCTCGCCCGTGCCGTCGCGGCAGTAGCGGCCCCCGGGGCAGTCGACCTTCGACGACGACCCGCGGGAGCACGCGAAGCCGGGGCCGCAGCTCCCGCCGTGGACGGCGAGGTAGGGCGTCGCCGTCGTCGACGCGTG
>NW_008705587.1:178682-182526 GCF_000186865.1 Aureococcus anophagefferens
AGGAGATTTTGGACATCGTCGCCGGCGAGGCGCTCACGCCCGTGAACGTCGCCACCGTCGTGTCCCAGCTCGCGAAGCGCGGCCGCGCGGGCCGGGGCCCGCGGCGGTCCGACGCGCGGTGGCGCGACATCAAGGCGAGCGTCGAGGCCTGCGCGCCCCGGTTCGAGGCGCGCCACGTCGCGTCGACGCTCCACGGCTACGCCTGCCTCGTGAAGAGCTCCTGCGTGCTCCTGGCGGACGTGCCCGTCCGCGCGCTCTCCGACGGCGTCGTCCGCACGGACGCGTTCCTCAACGGCCAGGCCGTCGCGAACGTCGCCTGGGCCTTCAAGGCTTTGGAGGGCGGCGTGCCGACCCGGGCCCTGCGCGTCCTCTCCGACGCCGTGAAACGCGAGGCGCCGAAGATGGGACCGCAGGCCGTCGCGAACACCTTATACGCGTTCGCGGACCTGCGGGGCGTCGGCGCCGACGCCTTCGACGCGCTCGACGCCGCGGCGCGGCGCGAGGCGAAACGCATGACGCCGCAGCAGGTCGCGAACGCGCTCCACGGCTTCGCGGCGCCGGGCGCGGCGCCGCGGAGGGCGCGCGCCGCGCTCCTCGCGGCCGCGGCCGCGGAGGCGCCGCGCATGACGAGCCAGGGCCTGACGAACACGGTCCAGGCTTTGGGCGACTGCTTCCCCGGTGCGCGGGCCACGGACGGCGACGTCGACGACGCCTTCCACGCGCTGGAGCGCGCGCTGCCGCGCGTCTTCGAGGGTCTGACGGGCGGGGGCCTCGCGAGCCTCATGCGGGGCTGGGCGCGCTGCGGCGCGCCGCCGGGCCGGGGGGCGGTCGCCTGCGCCGACAGCGCCATCGTCCGCGAGGCGCACCGATGCAACGCCCTCTGCGTGTCTTCTCTACTTCGGAGCTACGCGGCGCTCGCGCTGCTGCCGTCGCGGCGCGCGGCCGAAGAGCTCGAGGCCCGCGTCCCGGAGTGCTGCTTCGTCCACAGCGAGGCCGCCGACGCGCTCCACGCCTACGCGACGCTGGGCCTGCGGCCGAAGGCGCGCGCGCTCGAGTTCCTCCTCGCGAAGCTCGCCGCGCCGGCGCTCCCCGCGGGCCGCGTCGCCCGGGCGCTCTGGGCGTGCGCGGTCCTCGGCCTCGAGGCGCCGACGGAGCTCGTCGACGCGGCGAACGGCATCCCCGACGTCGCGCCGGCCGACGTCCCCCTCGTCCGCGCCTACGGCGCCGCGGAGGCCGCGCGCGGCAAGATGTCGCGGCTCGTGCCCTCGCTGCTCGGCGACTTCGACGCCGCGGAACCCGCGCCGCCGTCGCTCGGCGCCGCCTGCGCGGCGCTGGGCCGCGGCCGCGGCGCCGACGGCGTCGTCGCGGGGCGCGGCCTCGCCGTCTTCGTCGACGGCCCGGCGCACTTCGCGCGGAACGACGAGCGCGCGCGGCTCGGCCCGTCGGTGTTGCGGAACGCGCTCCTGGAGGCGCGGGGGCTCGCGGTCGTGTCCATCCGCGAAGCGGACTGGGAGGCGTCCGACGACCAGGTGGCGCTGCTCAAGGCGAGGATGGAGGAGGCGGCCGTGGAGTAATTTTGCGGATGTTTGAGGCGCGGCCCTGGTTGTCGCCTCCGAGGGCACGAAGGGTGTTTCCGTCAACCTGAGGAAGGTGCTTTGCCTCCAGCCTGAGCGGTCTGCGCAGTCGCCGCTTGTTCACGCGCGCTAGCCATCATGTCGGTAGCTGTAAATATTCAATACTGTGGTGGCTGAGGCTACAAGAAGTAGCGCGCGGCGCCACATTCATGCGCGCGCTGCGTCGCGCGCGCCGCCGAGGTTTTCGGCGCACAGAAGACGATGGTCGCCGCGCCGCCGCAGGTTCTCGGTCGCCCTCGCGGAGACGATCGAGAAGGAATTCACGGGCCAGGTGACGGTGACGCAGGTCGGCGACCCGGGCACGACGGGCAACTTCGAAGTCACCGTCGCCGGCAAGCTCGTCCACTCGAAGACGACGATGGGCCACGACAAGTGCCAGAGCGGCGAGTCGACGCAGAAGGTCATCGACGCCATCCAGGAGGCCGTCGACGCCTAGGCGGTCCTCCGAAAAAGAGACGCCGCCGCGCCGCCGCGGTTAGCGCGCGCTCGATGACGGTCCCGGCTCGTCGCGCGCGACGCGATGACCGGGACCCGACAGCGCCGCGCCGCGGCCGGCCGGCGGCATGTCTCCGGGCTCTCTAGGCCAGCTACATAAGCCTCGGGAGCGACGCATGGGTGGGCGAAGAGGCTAGGAAGATGTATGTTGCACCAATGTTGACGCCATGTTGCCTCGACTCTCTGTGCAGCTCTCATAGCCGTCGCATTCCTCGGCGTCTTCAGCGTTCCTGCGGCGCGCGCAACATCCACGGTCGCCTCACAGAGCATCCCGACGTCGCCACACATAGCACCATGCCGACCTACGTGATCACGGGCTGCTCCACGGGCATCGGCCTCGAGCTCTGCAAGCAGCTCGCCGCGCGCGGCGACAAGGTCTTCGCGACGTGCCGCAAGAAGGAGTCGTCGGCGACGGGCGTGGACCTCATCAGCGCCGTGACCGGCGACGTCACCATCGTCGAGGGCATCGACGTCATGGTCGACGACTGCAAGGCGAAGCTCGCGGCCGCGCTCGCGGGCGTCTCCGTCGACGTGCTCGTGTGCAACGCGGGCGGCATCAACGGCACGTCCGCGCTCAAGGGCGGCGACGTCTTCCCGGACCAGGGGCTTGATGTCTGCAGCGGCGAGCGCATGGCCGCGGCCTTCCAGCTCAACGCCGTGGGCCCGCTCCGGTGCTATCAGGCGCTCGCGCCGAACCTGTCCGCGGGCTCCAAGGTCGTCGTCGTCAGCACGGGCATGGGCTCCATCGCCGACAACACGTCCGGGGGCCTCTACGCGTACCGGTCGTCCAAGGCCGCGGCGAACATGGTCGCCAAGGGCATGTCCGTGGATCTGAAGAAGAAGGACATCGCCGTCCTCGCGATCGCGCCGGGCTTCGTCGTCACGGAGTTCGGGCCCGGCATGGACATGCTCAAGAAGATGGGCGGCGTGCCCGTGGAGCTGTCCTGCGCGGGCCTCGTCAAGGCCATGGACGGGCTCACGCTCGAGACGACGGGCCGCTACATGACCGTGCCCAAGGACGGCTCGGACGCGACGGACTTCGGCCCGGGCTGGTAGGAGGCGGCGGCGCCGATAATCACACACACGAAACCGTATGAGAGAAGGGAATGGCCCCACGCGCCTCTACAGGGGCTTGCGCGCCCACCAGAGGTACGTCGCCGAGACGTCGGACGGGTCCTGGACGAAGCCCTTGGACGTGTCCGACGGGTCCTCCGGGCGCATGCCGACGAGGTCCGTCCGGGGCCCGACCTCGAAGCCCGTGCTGTTGAGCAGTTGCTCGACCTCGTCGGGCGTGATGAAGAGGCGCCAGTCGTGCGTGCCCGCGGGGATCCCGCCCGCGATCTTCTCGAGGAGGACGATGAGCACGAACCACGAGAAGTACGAGCGGTTGATCGTGTCGAAGACGAAGACGCCGCCGGGGCGGAGCACGCGGTAGACCTCGCCGACGGCCGCCCGCAGGTCGTGGAAGTGCTCGAGCACGTCGGACATGACGACGCCGTCCAGCGCGCCGTCGGCCGCGGGCAGCGCGTAGCACGTGCCCTCGAGGAACTCCGGCCGCCGCGCCGTCGGGAGCTCCTCGGCCGCCTGCTGCCGCGCGGCGACGAGCGAGTTCGTCGACGGGTCTACGGCGGTCAGCTTGTAGCCCCGCGCCGCGAGCGCGTTCGTCAGCAGGCCGCCGCCGCAGCCGACGTCGAGGAAGCTGCCGTTCGTGCCGC
>NW_008705587.1:182640-200066 GCF_000186865.1 Aureococcus anophagefferens
TATGAACGCCAGCCGGTCCGGAAATGCGCGCGGAGGCATGACGCAGTACGCGACGACGGCGGCCACCGATGCCACGGCGGCCATGATTGCCGGCGCGCGGCGCTTCTGCATTGCTGGCTTCTGCATCGCTGGCACAGCCGCCATCGACGGAAGAAAAATGCCACGACTGCGTCAAGTTCGGCCTCAACCGGCTAAGGAACGAGTGGCTGGAAGCCTCTTGGAGGCATCGGCGCGCCGTCAGTGCGAGGAATGCGATCACCCGCGAGCGACACCAACTTACCCTCAGTCGACGTCGAAGTCCGTGAAGCGCATCCGCTTCGCCGACGCCTGCCGGTCGTCGTCCGTGAACCGGATCCGCGTCGGCGACGGGTGCTGGTCGCCGTTCGACGACGCGGCCGTCGACGGCCGGTCGAAGTCCGCGAGGTCCGACTGGGCCGTGCCCGGCCGGTCGTCGCAGGACGCCGCCCAGCCCCGCGTCGACGGCCGCTCGAGCTCGTCGGCGAAGGACACGCGGCTCTGCGCCGTCGTCGGCCGCTCCGCGGTGATCGGCCGGTTCAGCGGCGTCCGCGCGCGCGCCATGGGCGTCCGCGCGCGGCCGTCGTCGGCGCGCGACGCGCGGTCCGGCGTGAACGCGCGGGACGGCGTCCGCGCGCGGTCCGGCGGCGCCTCGAGGTCCTCGAAGAAGACGTCGTACCTCGGGTTCTGCCACACGTCCGACGTCGCCTCCGACGCGGCCGGCCGCGCGCGCGCGCCGCCGGGCCCCGCGCCGGCGCCGTTGCCGTGCTCGATGAGGCTCTTGGCCCGCTCGAGCTCGTCGACGGAGATCGCGAGCACCGTCTTCGGGTCCTGGCGCTTCTTCTCGGCCCAGGGCGTCGGCCGCACGAGCATGGACGGGTCGTGCTTCGTCTTCCACTTGTTCTTGACGTCGGGCACCGTCGTCGCCTGGTCGACGGCGCAGCGGCGGCCCACGGTCGGCGCGTGGATCGACGTCCCGAAGCGCAACGCGTAGACGAGGCGCAGCAGCCGCTCGCGCGTGTTCGGCCGCTTGCGCCAGGGCGACACGGGCCGCGTGTGGGCGCCCCAGCGCCGCGCGTTCTTCGCGCGGCGGCCGTCCGCGGCGACGCGCCGCTCCTGCCGCGACGTCGGCCGGTCGTCGCCCGCGGCCAGCCTCGCGTCCGCGGCGAGCTTCTTCGCGAGCGCCGCCTTGCGCATGCGCACGGCCGCCGCGCGCGTGCCGCGCATGGCGAGCTCGTCCGCGTCGTACGACGCGGCGAGGAACGCCGAGAACGCGCGCGACCGCGCGGCCCGCTCGAGGCTCTCCGTCGCGTGGTAGATGGCCCGCCCGAGGCGGTAGACCCGCGCCTTCTTCGCGCGCTTCGCCGCGGACGCCTCGCGCGCCGCGGCCTTCCTCGCGCGCGCCGCGGCCTTGGCCTCGCGCATCCGCGCCGCCAGCTCGCGCGCCGCGTCCTCCGCCTCGAGCTTCGCGACGCGGTCGAGCGTCGGCCCCCAGCCCCGCCGCTCCACGAGCTCCCGCGCCGTGACGCCCTTGAAGTCGGGGCCGATCGTCGGCGTCGCGGCGAGGTCCGCCCGCCCGAAGACCGCGAGCTCGTGCGCCGCGCGCCGCTGGTGGTGCAGCGCCGCGACGAACAGGGGCGTCATGCCCTCGACGCCGTCGCGCGCCTCGACGGCGGCCTTGGCTCGGGGCGAGTCGCACCGCACGACGGCGCGCACGAGCTTGTGGTGGCCCCGCTTCGCGGCGACGAAGAGCACGCTCTCGCCGCCGGGCCGGAGCCCGAGGTCCCACACGCGATCCCGCTTCCGCGGCGCGACGTTCGGCGCGAAGAAGCGCACGAAGTCCTCGTCGCCCTCCTCCGCGAGCGCCAGGGGATCCAGGTCCTCCAGGGGCTTGCGCCGCTTCAAAGCGCGCGCGGCGCGCGCGACGCGCAGCAGCCGCAGCAGCCGCAGCAGCCGCAGCGCGCGCGCGGCCCGGAAGAACGACGCGACGCCCGCGAAGCCGCCCGCGCCGCCGCGGCTGCCGTATTCCAAACTCAAGGTAAACACATCCAGGGCGACGACGGCCACGTCGACGCAGTTGAAGCGGTCGCCGAAGAAGGAGCAGAAGCTGTAGACGACCGCGTGCGACCGGAGGTGCAGGTAGCATTCGACGAAGAAGACGAGCGACGCGCCGCGGCTGCAGACGACCCAGATCTGTCGTGTCGTGTCGAGCGCTTTCAGGATCCCGGCGACGGACACGCCCATGTCGAAGAACGTGAGCGTGAGGATCACCGCGAGCGCCGCGTTGCTCTCGAGCCGCGCGTGGACGCGGCCCCACCAGCCGCTCTCGGCCTGGGCCTCGTTGAGCGTCACGGCGCCGAAGCAGACGCGCTCCTTGTCCTCCTCGTCCTCCTCGTCCTCCGCCGCCTCCCGCGCCGCCGCGGCGTCGTCGAGGGCGTCCTCGTCGACCTCCTCCTCCTCCTCCTCCTCGACGGGCACGACCTGCTCCTTCTTCCTCGGCCGCTTCTTGAAGCGCACGGGCGGCGCCGGCATGGTCTGTCGGCTACGACTCGATCATCGTTGGCTGCCCGTGTTTCGGACACCGTCAACGGCTCAACAACGCCGGCTCGTTTCCCTTTTTTCGCTGCCGCGACTCGGACTCGGAGGCCTTTGCTCGCCGCTTACCGCCGGTAGAGGGGCGGGATGCCGAGCTGCTCGCGGAGGAAGTCGAGCCCCTCCTCCATGGGCATGTCGCTGAGGTCGATGGACGTGTCCCGGCCGACGTTGGGCACGAGGCGGAGCTCCGCGGTCCGGCCCGCGTCGCAGAGCGCGTGGTAGAGGCGCAGGGCCTGGGCCGGCGGCGCGGCGCGGTCGAGGTCGCCGTGGGCGAGGAAGAGGGGCGCCGCGGACCGCGCGTAGAAGTGGGGCGACGCGGTCCCGAGCTTGTGCGCGTTCGCCGGGTCGGACACGTCGAAGCCCATGAGCCGCGACTCGGGCCCGTGCCTCACGCCCGCCTCCCAGAACCAGCGCCGGTCCGGCGCCGACTCGCCGCGGTCGCTCCCGAGGTGCGCGAAGCTCGCCGGCGCGCCGAAGGCCGCCGCGGCGACGACGGGCACGCCCTCGCCCGCGCCGCGCGTCGCGAGCAGCGCCGCGAGGTAGCCGCCGGACCTGGGCAGGAAAAGAGAGATTCAAGTTCGCTTCAACGTGAGTGTTTCGCGCGCGCGCGTTCCGGAGAAAGCATCCACGCTTCGAGACCGTTCCAAGAGATGATCGCTCGTCCAAAAATCAGCCGAAACGAGTGGGAGACTGCCGAGATAGGAGCCTTTGAAGTTGGGAATTTCGCTCTCTTTTCCTGCCCTGCGCCGGACCCGGGGCCCGCGGCGACGAGCCGGTCCGGGTCGCAGTTGTAGGTCGCGGAGACGCTGCGCACGTGCTCGATCTGGTCCAGCCTACGACGGTGCGTCGTTTCCCCGGTCGACATCGACCGTCGTCGCGGTCGCGGGACGCCGGGCCCGGCAGATCGTCCCACGGCGCGGGCCACTCGCCGTCCGCGTCGTCGGCGAGGCGGTGCGTGAGCAAGGCGACGGCGAGCTCGCCGCACCGGAGCGCATCGAGGATGACCGCCGGCAGCGCGACGGGCGCGAGCGCGCCGCGCGTCTCGAAGTCGCCGCCGTGGATCCAGAGCAGGATCGGCCACTTGCTCGGGCTCCGCGCCGCGGGGACCAGGAGGGCGTACTCGAGGTGGCGGGCCGCGTCGTCCTCGCCCATCATGCTACAGAAGGCGAAGTTCAAGTCGCCGTCCTCGGACGACGAGTCGTCGTCCTTGCAGCCCACCGTGGAGCAAAATAAGCCCTGGAGCGACTGGGACGCGTTCGGATCGCTGGGCTGGGCGATGGTGAAGAGGCGCGAGCTGAAGGCCGCCTCGTCGTCGTCGGAGCCCTGCTCCGGGCGCGGGATCGGCCGGCCCACGACGTCTCTCGGAGGACGGGCCATCGTTTGCTTCGGGGCAACTTCTCGTTGAAGACGGAGCGGCCGAAGCAATGCCGTTTTTGCGATCGCAAGTATGAGCGGACTTGCCGTTGTTGATAGGTCGTGCGGCAAGAGTCTGCGACGCCGACTCTTCAGAAGGTTTGGCGTTGTGATTTAGGCCTGCCAGCCACACGACGTATCAACTACGGCAAGCTCGAGCTCTGTGGCAATAAAGCTATGGACCGGGCCAGAAAGCTCGAGCCGCTGGCCAAGCTCGAGCCGCTCAGCCCTCGGCGCCCGTCGATGATGGACCCGGCCTTCATGAAGGACGCCATCCCGCTGGTCCCCGCCGGCGCCAGGCCGTCCAAGGGCCCCTGCGTCTGCTCCGGCGACGCCGACCACGGCGGCATGCGCTGGCGCAAGCTCGCCAGCGACGCCGAGCGCCAGGCCATGCGCTTCTTCGTCGAGTGCATGCTGCCGCCGCAGCTGCAGCCCAAGGGCGAGCTCGGCGTCGGCGACGAGGCCGCGCGGTTCTGCGACCGGCCGGCGTGCGTCTTCGCCGCGTTCTCCGCGTGGTGGCGCGACTGCGGGCGCGCGGAGTTCCTCGGCCCGGACGACGGCGGCGCGCTCGGCGCCTACGACTCGGGCTGGACCGACGAGGCGCCGGAGGAGACGAAGGCGTCGACCTTTGGGAGGACGGCGGCCATGGTCGCGGATCGTTACGTGAACGACGGCGGCCAGCGCGGGTCGCTCGTGGCGCAGATCGCCCGCGGCGGCCACGGCCGCTATCTGGTCGTGCACGTCGTCGGCGCCGCGAAGCGCGAGGGCCAGACCCCGGAGGAGACCGCGCGCGTCTTCGCGCCGCTGGTCGACGCCGCGAAGCGCCGCGGCTTCGACGGCGCGGCGCTCGCGCTGGTGGGGCCGGGGACGCCGGAGGCGCTCCACGGCACGCTCCACGAGGAGGATTCCTTGGCCATCGCCTACGCGAAGACGCTCTACCCCGATTTTCTGGAGGCCGCGGCGCCGCGCTTTAAAGGGCCCGACGTCGTCTTCGCGTTTCATGCGGCGCTCTACGGCCACGCGCAGTGGAAGCGGACCATCGCGCGGCTGCTGTACACGCCCGCCGTGTTGGCGATCACGGCCTACTCGCTCCACGAGGCCGCGTTGGACTTCGAGACGCTCCAGGACATCGCGCTGGACACGGGCAACGGCAACGTGACGGCGCTCGTGCCCGCGAAGCCGAACCCCTTCGGCGCGACGTCCGCGCGGACCGAGGGCCGCGCGCCCAACGGCCTGTGGATGGACGACAACCTCGCCATCACCGTCGTCCAGGGGGCGGCGCCGGACATTTAAAATTAGCACCGACGTCGACGTCGACGTGAGCTAGAGACGTGAGCACCGACGTCGACGTCGACGTGAGCACCGACGTCGACGTCGACGTGAGCACCGACGTCGACGTCGACGTGAGCACCGTCGACGTCGACGTCGACGTGAGCACCGTCGACGTCGACGTCGACGTCGACGTGAGCACCGTCGACCGACGTCGACTTCAACGTCGACGTCGACGTGAGCACCGTCGACCGACGTCGACGTCGACGTTAACATTGACGTCTCAACATTAGGTTATGAGTGGTGGTGGAAGATGATGTGAATGTGATTTTTATGGAGGGTGGGTGCAAGCACCCAAGTCAGAAATTCTTAACCGGCACGAGGCCAAAGTTAAAGAGCATTGGTATAGTTTTCAACTAGCAATAATTCATACTCGGCCGGGACCTCATTGTACTGAATAATGCCCCAGCGCAAAGATGAGCGTAAGTGAGGTTCAACATCGAGCCCAGAAAGGCGGGCCGCGACCGGGATCCACCCAAACACGATTGGATAGATTGCGTGGTGCGGGGCAGCCGCCGCGATGCAGCCCCGAGATGCAAACCTCAGCCTCGGGGTGGCCTTGGAGCATTTCCGATGGCCGAACCTGTGAAACTCCGCAAGTGGGAGGGCCCGCCGAAGAAGGTCCGGGCGAAGCAGGAGTACGTCCCCACGGAGGCGTCGCGGGAAGCGGAGGACAACATCCGGGAGATGCTGCGGAAGCCCGGCCACTCGCTGGACATCAAGGCGACGCTCGACTTCCAGATCGACGAGGTGCGCCGCCCGCGCGCGCGCCACCCCGCCGCCGCCACGCGACGCGACGCCCCGCGCAGGGAAAACGGGAGTCCTACAAGCGCTACATCGCCAACCTCCCGCGACAGAAGCAGAAGCCGCCGTGCTAGGCGGCGCTTCGCGGCGCGGCGCGTCCGGCCGCGCGCGGCGCGAGGGCCGGGCGCGCGTCGGGCGACGTTCAGCGCCGCGGTCGGAAGACGCGCCCGTGAGACTCCCAACGCGTAAGAACGGCGGGATTTGTTTGGTGGCGCCCGGGGGACGCGCGAACGGCCGCGCGCGAGCTCAAGGCTCGCGAATCCGTGCGTCACAAACGCTCGCGTTCGCTCGACTCGCAGCACGGTTACCAGGTCGCGACGGTGACGCCCGTGCAGGCGAGGCAGAGGAGCGCGCCGCACGTGATCGCGCACCGGTTCAGGAGCTTGACGCCGTCGTCCGCGTCCGGGACGAGCTTGAGGTGGATGGCGAGCGGGTAGATGAACGCGAGCGGGATGCCGAGGAGCCCGCCGATGAGGGCGACGAGCTTGTCGAGGGAGTGGACGTTGACGATGGCGACGAGGCAGAGGGCGACGACGAGCGCGAAGCGCGCGACGTTGCCCTCGAGCTTCGTCGTCCTCGGCCGCGGCGGCTTGCCGTCGCCGCGGCGCGGCGGCCCGTCGGGCGACTCGGGCGACGACTCGATCTCCGGCACGGCGTCCATGGTCGGCCGCCGGGGCCGCGACGGCGCCTCGTCCGCCGGCCGCGGCTCGCCGCCGGGCGCCGTCGTCGCGAGCGGGTTGTCGACCGTCGCGTAGCCGCGCGGCGACCCGCAGCGCGCGCGCGCGCGCTTCCACTTGCGGCCGACGGACTTCAAAATCTGGATCGCCGGGAAGAGCTGGAGCGGGAAGGTGAAGACGACGGCGAGCGAGTACGCGAGCTGCACGGACGCCTTCCACGGCGACGGGTGCAGGTTCACCGTGAGCACCGTCTCGGTCCAGTTCCCGTAGGCCGCCCAGTTCAGCGCGCCGAAGACGATGTAGGTCACGATGATCATGCCGCAGGTCCGCACGTAGAGCGTCGAGAACTGGGGCTGGAGGTCCTTGCGCACGGCCTCCTGCAGCGGGACGACGAGCGCCGCGGAGCCCTCGTAGACGAACGCCGACGTGCCCACGAAGAGGTAGAAGGACTGCTTGTTGAAGAGCGACAGCGACGCGAGAGGCGGCTGGTGCTCGACGACCTCGATGGTGCCGTAGACGGCGAGCACGACCAGCGAGTACAAGATGAGCGCGTTCGCGACTAAGTTCGTCAGCGCGAAGTTCTGCATGTTCCGGATGCACGACAGCGGCGCGTAGGCGAGCACCTGGAGCAGGCAGCACTGGGCCAGCGACGGCGCGGCGAAGGACGGGCAGGCGTACATGACGAGCTCCCGGAGATTCGTCGCGACGAAGATGAAGTACGTGAGGCAGATGCCGCACTGCTGCGCGACGATGGTGAAGCGCACGACCAGGACGCCTTTGTGGCCGAACGCGAGACCCATCATCGCCGCGTAGCTCTTGCGGCAGCCCTCCCAGGCCTCGAGGAGCCGCGTCGCGCCGAGGGAGAAGAGCGCGAACGATAAGACGAGCATGCCGAGGCTGAAGCAGAGGCCGCCCTCCTGGAAGCCCTTGGGCATGTAGAGCACCGCGGGGCCCACGGCGCTCTTGATGACGGCGAGGAACGCCTGGTTCAGCGTGAAGCCGCCCCGCAGGCTCTCGAGCGACCCGTGCTCGCTCCGCTGCTGGCGCCGCTCCTCGACCTCCGCGAGCCACGACGGCACGCGCTCGAGCGGCCGGAAGCCGGCCGCGTCGTTGGCGGACGCGCGCCGCGGCTTCCGCGGCTCGTCGTCGTGGTCGTAGTCCGGGTCGAAGCTGGCGAGCACGGCGAGCTGCAGCTTCGTCGAGCCCAGCATGCCCGCGGCGTAGCTGTGGCGGTCGCCGCTCTCGCGCAGGAGCGCCGCGCGGTGCTGGAGCCCGATCTCCCGCGCGCGCGCCGCGAGGTTCCCCGCGTCGTCCCCGAAGGCGTACGTGTTGCGGTCCATCGTCGACGCAGGGGCACGGCGAGGCCACTGGCCCGGCGCAGCCTCCAATCGCGTCGGCGGCGCAGGGCGAGGCCACTGGCCCGGCGCAGCCTCCAATCGCTTTCGCAAGCTTCACCGTGACTGCACCCGGTATGCACCTAGCCGAACGAGCCGGCGATGGGGGCAGCAATGTCCTCGATGGGGCAGCGGCCCAGCCGTCGGTAGCATTTCCGGGGCGCAATAACAGCTCGAAAAGACATGCAGCGCCTCTTCGCGCTGGCGTCCCCGCAGGGCGAGGCCCACGCCCAGGTCCAGGGGCTGGAGCTCAGCGCCTGCCTCCTGCGGTGCCTGCGGCCCCGCGAGGATCCCTTCGCCGGGTCCGAGGGCGGCGACGACGCCGACGAGGCCTGCCAGGAGGTCTTCGCCGCCGTCGCGCTCGGGCGCACGTGCGCGGGCGCGAGGCGCTTCGTCGCGCGCGCGACGGCCGACGCCGTCGATCGCGCGCTCCGCCGCTACGGGCGGGAGATCGCGACGGACGTCGTCGACGGCCGGGGCCACCGGGCCCTGGCCATGCGGCGCCTGCGGGCCGCCGTCGTCGCCCGCGTCGCCGGCGCCGCGCGCCTCGTGACCGAGGACGTGGGCCGCGCGCTCGTCGGCGTGCTCGGCGACGACGCGTGCTCGCCCGTGTGGAACTCAAATCTTCAACCCTACTTCAATGTGTGCTTATGCGACAGTTTCGACGCACGGTCTTTGGCGGTGCTTCGAGAACTCGACGAGAGCAATCGATTCGTCCAAAAATCAGCCAAATCGACTTCGATTTGATCGAGCTAGAGAGGTTTTTGCTGGACAGGGCGTTCCACTGGTTGATTTCCACACAGGTGCTCTCCCTGCCAATTGGCCGCCGCGCGGTGCTGCCTGAGCTGCGCCCGGGCGGGGCGGCCCGTCGACGGCGCGGCGATCCTGCGCAAGGGCCTGCTCCTGGACCTCCTGCGGCGCAACTTCTACCTGGGCGACGGCGGCGCGCTCGCGTTCGGGTCGCTGGCTCCGTACGACGCGCGGACCGTCGAGCCGCGCGAGGCCATCGTCGACGCCGTCGCGCTGGGCCGCGACGCGCTCGTCGCCGGCGCCGACGTCCCCGCCGACGCCCTGGCGGAGTACGTCCACGCCATGGCCCTGTGCGCGCGCGCGCCCCGCGAGCGGCCGCTCGGCCCGCTCCGGGCGCTCGCGGCGCAGGCGCTCGCGGTCCTCGCGGCGCGCCACGCGGCCGCGCGGCCGTCCCTCTTCCTGGCGCAGGACGCCGTGCCCGCGCTCGGCGCGCTGCTCGCGCCGCGGGCGCCCATGCGGCGGCGCAACGCGGACGACCCGCGCGAGACGCGGCGCTTCTCGCCCAAGGGCGGCTTCGACGCCGTCGCGCCGGACACCGCGCGCGAGGTCGACGCGAAGGTTCACGCCCTCCGCGCCCTGGCGACCGTCGCCGAGGCCGACGGCGACGGGGCCGTCGCCGTCGCGCGGGAGCTCGTCGCGCAGGGCGCGGCGAACGCGCGGTCGCCGGCGCCGCGGCTCGTCATCCTCGACTGGGACCGCGACGTCGAGGGCGCGGACCGGCCCGCGGCGCGGCGCCTCGACGCCGCCCTCAGCGCCGTCGGCGACCCCTGGCGCTGCGCGGTCGTGCTCTCGGCGACCGCGGCGCTGCCCGGCGCGGCGGGCGAGCTCGTCGGCGGCATGGGCGGCGAGGTGCTGCCCGCCGTGAACGCGCTCTGCTGCTGCTGCGAGGAGCACGTCCTCAAGGGCGACGCCGACGCCGCGCTGAGGAGCGGCGCCGGCGACGCGCTCGCGGACGCGCTCCACGACGCCGCGACGCCCCCGGCGTGCGTCGTCCGCCTGCTCGACGCGTTCGGCCGGCTCGCCGCGCCCGTGGCGAGGCTCGAGGCGGACCTCGTGCCGCGGGTGCTGCTGAAGCGCGTCGTGCTCACGATCCGCGACAAGCTGCTGGCCGCGCCGCCGCCGGACGTCGCGCGCGCGTTGTGCCGCGCGCTGCGCGATTTGGCCAAGGCGGACGCGTCGGGCGACGCGCTGCCCTTTTATCTCTGCACGAAGTGGTCCTGCCTCGCGGCGGTGCTGGTGCGGAGCCTGTCCTTCGTGCTCGACGAGGCGCTGGAGGCGCTCTGCGCGATCGCGGCCGTCCACCCCGGGGCAGCACAAGAGAGCGAAATTCCCAACGTCAAAGGCTCCTATCTCGGCCGTTTTCCACTCGTTTCGGCTGATTTTTGGACGAGCGATCATCTCTCGGAACGGTCTCGCAGCGTGGATGCTTTTTCTGGAACGCGCGCACGCGGCACACTCACGTTGAAGCGAACTTGAATCACCCTTGTGCTGCCCAGGTCCACCCGGGCGACGACCCGCTGCTCCCGTCGGACGGGTTCGCGGCGCTCGGCGACCTGCTCGAGGACCGGACGCCCCTGCTCGGCGACTTCGGGCACCTGGGCTTCGACGACGTGGACCGCCAGCACGAGTGTCTGAGGCACCTGCGGGAGAACGGCGACGTCGTCGAGGCGCGCGACGTCGCGGCGCACCTGCTGGGCGCGCGGCTCTTCCGCCGCGCGGAGGACGCGGAGGCGACGCGCATCCTCGCGGCGCTGGCGCGGGGGCCCGCGGCGCCGCGGGCCTGCGTGGCGCTCGTCGTCTCGCAGCGCCGGTGCACGCGGCTCGTCGCCGTCGCGCTCCTGATCAAGCTCGCGGAGGACCCGGCGGGCGTCGACGCGGTCGCCGAGGCCGTCTGCGGCGAGACGCTCGAGAGCTACGTGAAGAGCGACCTGCGGGGGCGCAACCTGCGGCCCGACCAGGTCGAGAAGTTCTCGAAGACGCTCCGGTCCGCGTTGACGTGTTCGAAGATTCTGCAGTCGAAGATCGTCGCGCTCTACGAGGACGCCAAGGCGCGGCGGCACAAGCTCGACATGCGCGAGAAGCGGGCCGAGCCGTCGCCCGCGGACATCGCCGCGGCGGAGGCCAGGGCGAACCGCGCCGCGGCGGAGCTCCTCGAGCAGCTCGACGAGGAGGCGACGCCGCCGTCGAAGAAGAAGAAGAAGAAGAAAAAGAAGAAGAAGGGCCATCGGGACGTCGCGGAGGCCGTCGCGGCGGAGGACGCGCCCGCGGGCCGGACGACAAAGCGGAGGACGGCAAAGCGGCGGCCGCGGCGCCGCCGCCGGACGTCGACGACGACGACGCCGCGCCGCGACCGCGGCCGCGCCGGAGCCGCCCGTCGCGCCCCCGGCCGCGCCGGAGCCCGCGCCGGAGACGCCGCCGAAGCCGCCGGCGAGCGCCGCGACGGACGAGTGCCCGCTCTGCCTCGAGCGACGACGAGACACGGCGCTCGTCCCGTGCGGCCACGTCGTCTGCGCCGCGTGCGTGGCGGCCTTCGGCGTCGCCGCGGGGGACCCCTGCCCGGTGTGCCGGGGGCCCGTCGTGACGACCATGCGCATCTTCCTCTAGTGTAATCGCTTCGCTTCGTTTACCCGTAAAGGGCGAGGCCTAGGGCGTCGGGACGCGGTCGGGAGGCCTCGACGCACCCGCCTGCGGGTCGACCTTGCCCCGCTCGGAGAGCGGTTCAAGAGCGCGCGCGCTTGGCCGGGGGTCCGCAGGCGGGTGGCCTGACGGACCGAAACTAGGCGTGAAACTCGAGCGCCCACGCGTGGCCACGCCGACTTGCGGCTCGCTCGATCGTAACAGCCAATCTCGGCGCGCCGTTCCCCGATCGCGAAAGCGTCCAGGCCGCGACGCCCCCGCGCACGTCAAGCCCTCGGCCGCCGCCGCCCGTCGCACGATGTCAGGATACTTCTTCGGCGACAGCAGCGGGAACCTCTGCGGGCCCGAGCACCAGAGCGGGAGCGACGGCGAGTCGTCTCGGAAATCGTCGGACGACGTCTTCGCCCGGCGGGCCCTGGCGCGCGCCTCGTCCAAGGAGACCATCCCCGCGCCGGCGCCGCTCCCCGCCGCGGGCCTCTCACACGCGCACGTTTACGAGCACGACGACGACGACGACGACGAAGTCGCGGCCGTGACCTGGGGCGGCGAGGACACGAGCTTCCGGGCGTTGGAGGAAGCGCGTCGTCGCCCGACGAGAACTTCTTCGGCGGCGCCCGGCGGGGCCTCATGAAGCACGTGTCGTCCGCGCGCGCGGCGGCGAAAAGCCCGGACGAGCCGGGCCTGTTGGAGAGCGTCACGGGCATGGTCAGCAGCCGCCTCAAGCCCAAGTTCCTGACGAAGCAGGACACGTCCCGCAAGTCCCTGGAGGAGCTCGAGGCCGCCAACGACGACGACAGCGACGACGACGACGACGCGGCGAGGAGTTCCGCGTCAACGTCTTCCCGCGCCACATGGCGTCGTCGCGGCTGATCATGAACCCCCTCGAGGACTGGCGCCTCAACTGGGACATCTTCACCATGTTCCTCATCGTCTTCGTCATGCTCGTGACGCCCTTCGAGCTCGCGTTCATCAACAGCGTCGGCTTCAACGCGTCGTTCAAGTCGCTCAGCCCCTTCGAGCCGAACCAGCACACGGGCCTGCTCATCGCCAACTGGTTCGTGAACCTGGGCTTCGTCATCGACGTCGTCTTCAACTTCCTCACGGCGATCCACGACGAGCAGCAGCACCGCTGGATCATGAGCCACTCGGAGATCGCCGGATGCTACCTCCGGTCGTGGTTCGTCCTCGACGCGGGCACGATCGTCCCCATCGAGTACTTCGCCGGCTCGGAGGCGTCGCTCATCCGCCTCCTGCGCCTCATGCGCCTCTTCAAGCTCGTCAAGGTCTTGAAGTCGGAGAAGCTCGTCGCGCGCGTCTCGCGGCACATCGACATGTCGACGAAGTTCCAGACGATCATCAAGTACTGCGTCATGATGCTCGTGCTCATCCACTGGTCCGCCTGCGGCCTGCGCATGGTCACGGACTACAACCTCAAGGAGTGCCGCTACTCCGCGGACCAGGACTCGCGCTGCCCGGAGACCGTGCTCACGTCGACGGGCAACTGGGGCGAGGGCGTCTGGGCCATCTACGTCGAGGCCTGCATCTGGGCGCTCATCGCCTTGAACGGCGAGGCCGACGCCCGCACGCACGCGGAGTGCGTCCTGGGGATGATCATCATGCTCGTCGGCGTCATCATCCTCGCGTTCCTCGTCGGCGACATGTCGAACATCATGTCGAACCTCGACCCCGTGACGAACGAGTTCAAGCAGACGCTCGACAACTTGAACGACTACATGCGCAAGAAGACGGGCTTTCCGGATGCGCTGCGGCTGCGGCTCCGCGAGTACATCCTGCTCAGCGAGCCCGTGTACCGCGACCACTTCAACAAGGAGATGCTCTCGAAGCTGTCGCCGTCGCTCCAGCTCATCGTCGCGAAACAGAACCTGGGCCGCACGGTGACGCGCATGCCCTTCACGGCCTACACGATCCACAGCCAGGCGGGCCTGAAGCGCGGGAGCCGCGTGCGCGTGAAGATCTTCCACGATCTGGGCCTGCCCGCGACGTACAAGGCCGCGGTCGTCCTGTCGTCGCCCGCGCTGCTCCGCTACGACGTCAAGTACGACGACAGCGGCCGCGTCGAGCGCGACGTCAAGCACGACCGCATCGTCCACGACGAGAAGCCGGGCCAGGGCAAGCTGGGCTTCCAGGTCGACGCGTTCGTCGCGTCCGTCGCGCGGCTGTTGGTCGCGCAGCTCTACATGCCCTTCGACACGGTCATCCACCAGGGCATCGACCTCAACACGGTCATGTACGTCGTCGACAGCGGCAAGGTCATCTGCATGAACTACGACAAAACGAGCACCTTCGGCATCTCGCTGAAGCAGGAGAAGGACTTCTTCGGCGACGACATCGCGATGCTCGCGTCGGGCGACCGGAAGCCCGTGCTCCGCGACTACGCGGCGGTGGCCACGCGCACGACGCAGCTCCACGCCCTCGACGCCTTCGAGTTCCTCGACTTCCTCGAGGCGAGCCCGGGCCTCGCGGTGTTCCTGCGCCACTTCGAGAAGTGGGGCTGCTGGGTCCGCATGAAGCGCGTCTTCCTCGACACCAAGGACATCCTCGGCTGCATCCGCGACGCGGACCGGGCCGCGAAGAAGCTCCGCAAGAAGCGCCGGGCCGCGACGCTCGGCGTCGACGACACGGCGGACCTCCTCGCGCTCGTCGCGGACGCGCAGCGCCACGGCGCGGCCGACGACGCGGCCGCCGCCGCCGCGCGGTCGCCGCTCGCGACCGCCGACGTCCTCAAGGCCCTCGGCTCCCTCGTCGCCGCGCTCCGCAAGCGGCGCGAGGAGGCCTAGGCACCCGCTAATCTTGTCTCGCGGGCTCGCTTACTTGTCTCGCGGGCGTCTGGGAGTGCTCCGAGGTGCCGTCGGCGTACCTCGCGGAGCGGCCCGAGCTCTGCCGCGGGTCGCGGCCGTCCTCCTCCTCGCGGCCGTCCTCTTCCTCGTCCGCAAGCGCGTCGTCGCCGCGCGCCAGCACCGCCGCGAGAGCATGCCAACGATCGCCGCGGACGAGGCCGAGGCCTGAGGCGTCCACCAAGCAAGCTCAAGCACGCGGGCGCGCGAGGTCTCACCGACCCCCGCCCGCCGAGGCCCGCGTCCCCCCGACGAGGTCCTCCACCCTTCGTGCACCGAACGTCACCACCCCGCCCCCACCCGCCGAGCGTCGCTCCGACCGCCCGCGTCGTCGCCGCGTCTCCTCCTCGGAGAACGCCGCGGCGCGCGCGCCTCGTCGTCGAGCCCCGCTCCGTTGCCTGCCTGATCCCCCGCGCCCTGTATTATAGACCTTCGGTATATGGACGCGGTACTACGCCCGCTCACACCCGCCGCCCGCGGTAGGTCCACGCGTCCGTGCGCCGCGAGAGCACGTCGACGACCGCGGCGCGGTCGAGGCCCGCGAGCGGCCCGTCGGGCTGGAGGACGGGGCAATTCCAGCGCCTCCCCGCACCGCCAGACCACCGCACCCCCTCCATTAAAACGACGCCGCCAGCTCGTCGACCCAGGCCGCCCGGCGCCCGCGGTAGGTCCACGCGTCCGTGCGCCGCGAGAGCACGTCGACGACCGCGACGCGGTCGAGGCCCGCGAGCGGCCCGTCGGGCTGGAGGACGAGGTACTTCGTAGGATCGCACTCACACCCGCTAATCTCGCGCGGGCTCGCGTCTCGCGGGGCACAGACTAGTTACTCGCCCTCGTCCTCGCTGGAGGCGGAGAAGTACTCCTCGGAATCGGAGGAGGACCAGTCGACGGAATCGGTGTCCTCCCATTTCTCGTCTTCGGTGTCGCTCTCCGTCTCGCCCTCCCAGTTCGCGCTCCATTTCAAGTGTCTGGTTGGATCCGAAAAGTATCCGTGCGCCTGGTCGCCGACGGGGACATCGCAGCTCCATACCGGAATCTGATCCCGCTCGGCGCAGTAGATGTACACGTCCGCGTCCCAATAGAATTCGTTGTTATCGTCGGAGTTGTAAGAATCCACGACGCGGCGCATGGCCTCTGGAAGCTCGTCGCTGGGCAAAAACGGAGCCTGCTCCGCGCCGACCCTGCCGCCGAGAAAACTGATGACGATGTTGAGCGGATCCGCCGCGCTAATGCGCCGCGACCAGACCATGCGCGCGAGTCCGACCTCGCGTTCACGATTCCGGGCCTCTTGCGCTAAGATGATCTCAACCGGCGGGACCATATTACCGAACAGGCGCTTCAGCGGCCATGGCATCGGGTTGAAGTGACCGCGCTCTTCGAGGGCCTCTCGCGCGTAGTTGAACTCCTCCCACAGGTCGTCAGACTCCTCGCCGACGTAATCGATTCCATCAAGGTGCTCCGCGAGCGCGCGGATCACAGCGCAAAGCTCGCCAAAGTATTGGCGGAGGTATTCGTAAAAATCGGGGGCGGGAACCGTATTGCCGTCCTGGTCCATCACCGTCAACGCCTCGCATCAAGGAAAGTGTTAAGTTGGGAGTCGACAAACGACTTTGTTCGGACTTTATCGTCGCCATATATGTTATCGAGTTGTTCTTCGGTGTCAGCCATAGCTGACGGGTATTTTTATGTGTGAATGTGCACCAGGCTCACAATTAAGGACAGGTGTGACAAGCACCTCTTGGCACACACACAAACAAGAGCAGTCTCTCGCACAAGTGGGAAGGGTACGTCTAACGACGCACCCGCGCCATAACCTGTAAAGAAACTAAGTCCCGTACATCAACTTGACGTTAAGGTACAGTCCGTAGTAGCAGGATAGGCACAGTGGGTGAGAGGGGAAGCTCAGTGTGCTACCTTACGGTAGCGCAGTCATATGATAGTAACTGATTATAAAGGAGGGGGAACGGGAAGGAGAGCCTAACTAGGGTAGGTACAGTACTAGCATGATGGTAGTAGGGTAGTGGTAGTGTAGCGTACTGTACTACAGTATAGTCATGGAGATATAGAGATAGAGAGAGAGAGACAGACAGCAAGGTCAGTCTATATTCTTTGCACGCTCCTGCGACGACAGACGATCGCGACGCGCGAGAGAGAGCGACTTTTTCCAAGGCCTCAGCTCGCTGAGTTTGGTATCGTTCTCGGAGCACAGAAGCGACGAGCTCACGGTGTTCATAGTTTTTTTGGCAATATAGGCGGTGGAGTTCTTCGTAAGGTGTCTCTTCGAACTTCGGCCTCAACTCCGCTTCAATCAAACGACGATGCGCGCGCCTAAGACGGACCCAAGGCTCGGTCATCGCCCGCTGGTGGTCGTCGCTCTTGCCTCGCCGCAATCGCTTTGACTGTGTGGTTGTGGCGATTCCGGCCCTCCCCACAGTCCACACCTCCAGACCACACCTCCCTCCATTAAAACGACGCCGCCAGCTCGTCGACCCAGGCCGCCCGCCGCCCGCCGTAGGTCCACGCGTCCGTGCGCCGCGAGAGCACGTCGACGACCGCGGCGCGGTCGAGGCCCGCGAGCGGCCCGTCGGGCTGGAGGACGGGGCAATTCCAGCGCCTCCCCGCACCTCCAGACCACCACACCTCCCTCCATTAAAACGACGCCGCCAGCTCGTCGACCCAGGCGGCCCGGCGCCCGCGGTAGGTCCACGCGTCCGTGCGCCGCGAGAGGACGTCGACGACCGCGGCGCGGTCGAGGCCCGCGAGCGGCCCGTCCGGCTGGAGGACGAGGTACTTGAGGCTCTCCGGGTCGAGCTTGAAGACGGCGACGCCCTCGCGGAGCGCCGCGAAGTGGGCGTCGGCCTTGTCGGAGCCGAGGTCGGACACGGCCCGCCGCAGCT
>NW_008705587.1:201413-203388 GCF_000186865.1 Aureococcus anophagefferens
AGAGGAGCTTCTCGCCGACGAGCGACGAGAGCCGCGCGGCGCGCCGCGCTATCGCCGCGGCCGCGGCGGCGTTCCGCGGCCGCGCGGGCGACGGCGCGACGCCCGCCGCGACGCGCTGGAGCTCCGCGAGCTTCTCCGACGCCTGCGCGAGGTCCCGCAGGGTCTCGCCGCCGTAGCCCGGCGGCAGCGCGGCCTCGTCGCCGCCGGCCGCGGCGAACGCGAACCAGTCCGACAGCAGGCGCCGCGCGACCTCGCCCTCCTCGCCGCTCCGCGACGCCTCCTCGAGGGCCCAGCCGGCGTCGAGCGCCGGCCAGCAGGTCGTTTCCAATTCGCGCTCCATGGCCTCGAGCTTCGACGCGCGCGATAGGAGGTCGCGGCGCGCGGCGGCCGCGCGGTCGCGCGCGCCCGGGCCCGTCGCCGGGCCGAGCTCGCGCGCCCACGAAGCGGCGTCCCCGTGCGCCGCGCAGCCCTCGACGACGCCCGGCAGCTCCCGCGCGACCTCGCGGCACGCCTTCGTCGCCGCGGCGAAGCTGCGCTTCAAAGCGTCGTAGTCGAGGCGCGCCGGCAGTTTTGCTAATACCTCCGGCGACGGCGCCGTGAGGATGGAGCTTTGCGGCTTGACCGGTAGCGACGGCGGTTTGTTTGGGGGAGGCGTACGACTAAACTTGCGCGCAGGCGCCATCGCGCGCGCGCGGCGCGGCTCGAGCTCGAGCTTTGCGGCGCGGCTCCTTCCAGCAAACTTCGCCAAAATGCCCTTTTTGCCACAAGAGATGCGCGTCTAGCAGTGCACCCTGAGCGCGTGTAAGTGCACGCAAAGCAGGCAGAAGTGCAGCAGAAATCATCGGAGCGATGCGCGCTGCCTCGTGGTTCTGCGTCGCGCTCGCGGCCGTCGACGCCTTCAGTCCGCCGCGGCCAACGAGGCCGCTGTCGCCTCAGCCGCGGAGACGGTCCGTCGTCGTCGCGGGCGGCTCGATTCTCCCGCCGAAGCTCCGAGAATACGGCACCTACGGCCTCGTCGCCTACGGGTTCGTCGAGCTTGCGTGGTGGGGCGCGCCGTGCGCGGTCGCCTACCAAACGCTCGGCGCGCCGCCGGCCTCGCTCGCCGAGCTCCTCGAGGCCGGCAAGCCCGCCTTCCTCGCCGCCGTGCTCCTGTGGCCGAATTCGTGGTTCCGCAACGGCGTCGCCGCGCGCGGCGCGGAGCTGCTCCGCGACGCCGCGGCGCGATAGCGGCCGCCGTCGCGTCCGCGCTCGTAAGGGAGGTTAGTCGCCGCGCGCGTGGCAGCGCATCGGGCAGCGCACGGCGCGCTCGCGCGACCGCGTCCCGCGATGGCCCTGGGCGACGAAGAGCTTCTCCAGGCACTCCGCGCAGCACGGGTGGCCGCAGCGGAGCGTCCCGGTCGTCTCTTCGAAGCAGACCTGGCACTCTTCGCTGCCGGGCGCCGGCGGAACTCCGGAACTTGGTCGCGCCGCGGCCGCCGCCTCGGAGCGCCCCGGGCGCCTGAGCTCGCCGGATCGCGGGGGCGCGTCGAACGTCACGATGCCGGCGAACTTGTTCCCGACGCGCGGGCCGCTCCCCGAGCCGAACCGGCGCATGACGGCGAGCTTGTGGCAGCCCTCGCGGCGGAAGGCCGCGCGCGTCTCGCGGATGGCCTCGCCGGGCGGCACCGCGGCGCCGCGCGCGTCGCGGACCGCGCCGACCAGGTCGATCGAGAGCTCGAAGCACCGGAGCCCGCCGACGCGGTCGGTCTCGACGACGCCGGTGATGGCGCCGACGAGGCGGTAGCCCCCGTCGCGCGGCTCGCGCTCGAAGAAGAGCTTGGCGCCGAGCACGTCGTCGTCCAGCGCGCCCGTCCGCTGGCCGGTGTATCGCGCGACGAGCGTCGTCGCGTCGCGCTCGATCTCGTCGTCGGGGTAGTCGAGGACGCCGTTGCCGAATAGCTGCGGCGTGGGATTGCGGAAGAGGAGCGTGAGCGCC